>NT_176514.1:216954-225176 GCF_000188095.3 Bombus impatiens
CTGGTAGGGGAAGATCGGAACGGACTGGCGGACCGAGCCGTCAGTCAGTCGTGCTTCGTCGTGGGGATGAGATCGCAACGAGGAATGACGTTGTACGATCCAACATTCGCGCGTCGACGGTGACACGGTATAAAGACTGCACGCGGTTTGTTCTACATACACGTTACACGTGTCACGATCGTGGATTCAGTTCCGTTTCGTGGCAACTAATCGTGGATCATTCTCGTTTGACGGTACGAGAGGCGTGTTTCCCAGGCTGTGCAACTGTGCGGTGCTATCCCCGTTTCTCCATCTTCCGCATTCCTCGCTTCGATTGGAGTATCTCTCCGTGCACGACGAGACCGTATATCGACATCGACGGTTCCACGACAACCACGGAGACCAATAGCACCAGATGCACAGTCCCCGATTCGATTGAAGGAAAGCTACAGGAATACCAGCTGAAATCGTGAGTGAAATCTATTAATAAACATCCTCGCTAACTGTCAGTCCTAGCGACACTCCGTAAATTCCTCGTTTTGGTATCGAAACGCGTGTCCGGGGACTGTTACCTTGAGATGGTGTCGTGCAACTAGCAGCTCGTCTTGCGATATGTATAACTGACTGTGCGCGCACGTACGCACTATGTATACGCGTGCAATTTTGTCGCGTTCATCTTTCCACGATACGGGAACGTATCTTGACAGCTTTGCTGCGCGAATGTCGTTTTTCGCTGCTTCCCGGTGGCGGGATGGGCGTGCTTCTGCCCACGTGTAGTCGTGTCTCGTTTCCAACCCATTCTTCTCCACGATTCCGCGAACGTACAGTTTTAATCGCACGATGATTTCCTCGTGCGTTTATATATATAAAACGATGCAGACCAATGGCGTCTATTACGTGGCTCGCGTCGACACGCGGACAGGTTTGTTTACGTTTTTTTTATTTCCACCACGGCGAGCAGCCAGTACGTTTCCTCGGCCGTATTTCAAGTCGTACTAGAGTGGATGATCTTCCGATTCTTATTGTAATGTTATCTCTATAGAGACGACGATTATTCGACAACCGTGTTTGACTTTCAAACGTCGTGTTTCAATGTTTCATGGAGGAAACACGATCTCAATCACGCGGTTCGATATCGCGGTTGCGATTATCGAAACTAATAAAGTGACGCTGCGTGGTAAAGCACTGCGCACGATTATTGTCAATTGGAGATTGGCCATTGTCCGTACCGCGCTTCTTTTTTTTCGATAAAGTAATAGTTTGAATTTTTATTTGGTCTCGTGTCGCACGAATTATACTTGGAGTATAGAGTCGTGTTATCTTAACGAGTGAGTCGAACGAGCCGGTTTTCTGCGCGTCTCGTGTTCTCGTTGCACGAGAACCACACCGGTATAAACTTCATGGCAGTCCGTGACCCCGAGTATTTCCTGTTACGAGAAAGGCCCTTGCATGCCTCGGTTCGTTGCCATTCCTTTTGTCCGCGATAATCAACATTGCATAACTAGGCGTCACTCGGAAAATTTTTAAAGTGTCGACGCATTAAAGGTATTTATTTTTCTTCACATTAAATATTCTAGTCTTTTCGACTCGCAATTAGTCTGTTCGAAACACGCAAGAAAGTTATCTGCTATTCAACGGTGGATTTTAAAATATATTTGGAGTTTTTAGTGGTTGATCCCTTTGTTATCGATTGGTATGTTGCGTTACATGTCACTTTTATTTTAAACTGTTTGTATCTGTCCTTATACATATGTGATGTACCGAAGAACAGTTGCAAAACATAGCAGGCATATTTGAATGTTTGAAAACATTGAACGAGAGTTTGCATATTTCAAGCGAAGAGGTTATTCATATGAAGTTTTTGATTTGTCGTTTTATAATTGAGTCACAGAATATGTTACACAATATTCCTGTTATACGTGTATTGACTAGTGTTTACACACAAAACGTATCATATGAGAATTTTAGGGAATTATAGGATTCAAAAAATATGTTTTGGAATGTACTTATTCGTTTATTTTTGGAAAATATATTTAACAAGTATCATGAATCTACAATTCATGCATTATTTATTACCAAGAAATACACGATTTAGTATTGTTTCTATTTGCATGTGCATATAATTATATAAAAAAGAGCTTAAAATTCTCGTAAATATTTCTGTAATCTTCTTAATTCTTTTGCCAGTATCATTAAGTTTGAATTCAGGACAGTAAGATTTGAAAAATTAATTCACAAAACAAACCATGTGACTGTTATCACTTGTTATCGAGTAACAACTGCTCTTGATACGCAAAGAGAAAATATGTCTCACCAATAGTCGTTAGTGGTAGGATATGAAAGTCTAAATACCTCGTCATTTATCCACAATATATTAGGACCACCTTGTCGAAAACCAAGAATTTCTCAATTGGAGTAGAGGATTGAACCATCGATCTATGCCTTTATCCCTATTTCGGATGCGTACCTTCGTCGTGCTAGAGAAATTTTTGTGAACTGCAACTGCAGCCAGCTTCCTTGTCGTAACCGCCGGCTGATACACATCGACCGTGCGTAAAAATCGGTGCTCTTTGGAGAAAGAGAACTCGGTCACGTAGCAGGCAGGTAGGCAGAGGCTCGTTGAGGGGCAAAGGTCGCCGATTATTACCTGGCAAAGAGGTTCAGCCTGGTCCGTTTCCATTTAGTTGGCATGGCATGTGTATGCGTTCGGCTCTTCTTTCCATTTGTTGGTTGCCAGGTCGACGCGACGCGACAGTGGACCGTTCGAACAGTTTCCACTGCGAGTAGAAAGGTTTTCGCGTACTTTGTTTGAAAATTAAAAAAGGGAGAAAAGGAAAGGGCGGCGGAGGAAAATGGTGGGTAACAGTGGCGTGGTCAGAACGAAAGACGAAGCGATAATAACGAAGGGTCGAAGATAGAACGAAAGAGACGAAAGCGGAGAGGGAGTCGGCTTAAATTTGATTCACTTCTCTGACGCTGTCCTCTACCACATCAGCCGCTCTTATTCTCTCTTTATCACTGGAGCACCCACTGCGGAAGTGGAGGAGGAAGACCGCAGAATGCAATTTCCTCGGGGCATGAAGTAGATGTTCCAGTGGACCGCTAGCTAGCCAATGCATCGCGGACTCTTTTTTCCGGAAGTCTGCTGCTCGCTTCTTCCTTCTTTGAGCCCGTAATGCCGTGATACTTGGCCAGGTCAGCTCTCATAGCGCGGTAATTTTCATAATTCTTATGTGGACAGAGGTTCGGATTAGCGGATTAGCGGATTAGCGATCACGGATAGTAATTGTAAATGGAGGCAGAGATACAGGATGAAAAAGAAAAAAGAAGAACGCTTGGAAACGATAATTGAATTAGACTTAGAGTTTTCAGAGAAACTTCTTCCTTTTCTTGCTAAGATATATACTTTTATTCGTATTCGAACACTTCTGTGGAATTATGTGTATACTAGCGGTATATGCAGTTTTTTTTTTTTTTGGAAATGTGTAAATTACTGGTAAATTAGATGTTCTACTGATTACCTTCTTATGAAGTTGATCATGAAGAATAAAATTAACAAAGATAGCAAGTAAGTATTCGGATACTTTTGAGCGTTAATACGAAAAGGGAGAAGTGAAATTACGTAGAAAATCTTTGTGTTCGAATTTTAAGAAGATGCGAGTATTGATTTGAGTATGACTGTGTCCCTTGAGAACAATGTATATGTATGTATATTAGAGTGTAGATACCGTTGTATTTGAGATATATCATTGCCAAAATCGATGATCGGAGATATAGTAATTCGAATTTTCAATCGTCAGCATCGACCTTAACCTTTATGTATGTATTCGGCGTCGAGTGAATCGCTTATGCATTTTTTGGGGTAATTCATATTTTAACAATTTTCTGAATGGATATCTGGTCCCTGCGTGTAGAAGCGTAAGTAACGCACGTGTACAGATGTTTAAGTTTAATTGTCTAGTTTCCAGGAATTTTTCAACTTATTTGTTCTAAGTAAAAATTGAAATTTGTCGGTAACGAGAATCTTATTCGATTCTTTCGAACAAAGAATCAATTTTGTTCATGATTGGTTTTTTAAGAGCTGGCTGGTTTACTTTCACGAAATAAAAAGTTATATTTTCGTTTCGTTTTCTGATTTTAATCAAGAGAAAAACTGGCTGTTTTATTCTGACGAAATAAAATTACATTTTCATATTGGTGGATGAAATAGCAGAAGCGAAATAGGGAGGAAATGTAACCTGTTTCGGACATAAAATAGAGCTTTCACGAAGTTGTGTATTTGTAGGGCCACCAATATCCTCTCCCCGGAAGTTGAATCGTCTGGAACGTCGCTCGAACGTGACGATAATGCGAATCTTCAGTTTTTCTTTACGATTCTTCTCTGCATGCTATATAGTCGAGTAGAATTCAGGACAAGTATGCGAAAAACAGTTTTATTCAAAGCCAACAATAAGCGTTACGTCAGCTGCGCAATTATTTCAAAAACTTCCGGCTGCCATTTTAATTAAAAATTTCTATCCAATATCTATCAGATTTATTTATTCAAAAAATTAATTCACAATCGATAGGATCTCGTAAAACCATTGTTAGACGGAACGTAAATGAAAGGGGAAGAATAGGACTTCTATTTTCGCTGTTTATCAAGAGTCAGCCTCTAGGTATAAGGCCGCTACGCGAGGAAAATGTTTGTACTAGTTGCAATCTGTGCTCCGTATTTCCATGTTTAAAATAGACCTTTAAAATTTACTGACTCGAGGGGAACGAATATCACAAACGCAATTTCACTTGATCGCGGTGTAAACGTTCTATCGAATTGTAACCAGGCGAACCGCAGCTTGAAAATCGAGCTCTTTTTCACGAAACCTAGCGACCTTTAAAATGCATCGATAATACGGCGCGATAGTCGTTTCCATTTCGTCCTTTGAAACCGTAGAATTGCTGGAAACGGTACGACTCGAATACCGAATCCTCGCAGGATCGTGGACATTTGCGAGAAATATTAGTTGCGAATAGAACATTGTGTGTTTCAACTTCTTTCTACTGTACCACGCTATCTTGAATATGTTTCCTAATTTTATCAGTTTACAAATATTGTTTTTCAACTTGCGTTCGATTTAGATATTTCTCAATTATTTACATTTCTAAATAAGTCGAAGATTTATCTTCTCTATCCTTTGCCGTGGAATATACAAAAGGATCAATTGCAATTTTAACTAGAGAAATATTCAATAGAAATTCGAACTCCAATTTGCTCAGTAAAAAGCAAGCTGATTCGATTAATTGGCAATTGAGATATGCGCAGATCGTGGAATGATGTGAAGTATGTTTAAAGGGAATATCGAATATCAATGCTACAGTGTATTTATTCTTTCAAAAAAAAAAAAAAAAAAAAAAAAAAAAATTTTCAAAGAATGGATTTGAATATCAATGTTTTAATCTTTACTAAGGATGAAGTACTATCGGTTCGATTACATATTATTGATACTATTGATTTAAAATAAGAGATATTGAATAGAGACAGTTACGTAGATGTTTGAATTTCGAATTTTTTCTAAATGGAAATTTTAATTTCGCAGTAGTTTATCATACTCGTTGAACATTGTATGCAAGAAAATGTATGACGTCAACGAAAATTTATGTTGCATCGTATAAAAGCTTACCCCAAAAAGAGAAATTGGGATCAGTGTTACACCAGAAGTACAATTTCCTCAGGGAACGCGGTTCTCGTTCCAAGAAATCGTAGCTGTCCGGGACGACTGATGCGTGTTTCTATACTTCTCATGCAACTTGATTGTTCAAGTTTTTTTCCCACGTGATTTTAATAGCAACTCTAAATTCCTCTTATATTTTTTCCTTGCAATATTTAAAAAAATATCCTATAAGCATAAACAATGCACCTTTACATTATTAATTAATATATAAATTTATGTTATTATTTTATATATTTTTTATATAAAAAGCTTTCTGTATCTTTTAAATTACCTTTACAAAGTATTTCTCTCACAATACTCTTCAAAGAAGCAAAGTTATTATGACAGCGTTATTAATCTTATTCGAATTTTTTAATGCATTTCAACAGCTGCATTATAAGTTGTTCTTTCTCATTGGTAGTGTTTTAAACGTGGTCAATGGAAAATGCAATTTTTTTCCGAAGGACATATAAAAATACAAAGGAAATAGCAGCAATAGTTCTCTTCTTAAGAGTTCCAAACACATCGGTGGCTATTGAAGCTCGTTAAGGGAAAAAGAAAAGGAAAATTCACACATTTCCTTAGTAAATCTCGTACGAAGGAAATTAGGGCGAGTTACACACTGAATGCATTTTTCCCGGTATGCTGTGTAACCATTCCGACATCTATCGATCCTGTTTCTTTTCATTTAAAAATCTCATTCGTTCGAGCACTCCTCTCCCATAAGGATGATGCAAGTTACGTATACGTGACCGTTGGAAACGCGATAGTTGAAAAAAGCAATCGCTAAAAACCGACCGACAACTTCATTCTCAAAAATACGCGGCGCAAAGTTTGTTAATTCGCGGTAAGCTTGACGGTCGTTGGATAATTTGTTGTAATTGGATAAAACTATGGAAATAATATAACCAGATAGTTTAACGTCGCACGTAAAACCGTAACCATTAAAATGTAATCAGAGAGATAGGCGCTGCTCGTTGGACATTAGTTAAGTCTTCATTGATATGCAAACAATGGTTTTACATCGATGTCTTAGTTATTCTCTTTACCTCACTGGACCGTAATTTAAACCTTGATCGTGGCTGGTGCAATTTTACGAGAATACGTAATTTTCCGTAAGGGAAATGGAAAGGCAAATGACTTGGCGTATTTCGTCCTCGGAGTAATTGTGCCTCGTGGGACAAGTGACTGGTCCATTTGGAAATTGTTTTCGATTATGTTCAAATTGTTTTCGGACATACGATATCTGTGAATACCTACATAATTTAACACTCAAGATCTCTACAAAAATATTATTAAATGCATTAACGATAGAAGGTATAAAAGATCATACGCGTGGAAATATGCAACCTCTCTAGGTATTGGTCAGTATCTCCCCGCGTTACTTGCAGCTCCTATTTTCCTTAATATTCTTCTACTTCGTTGTAGTATTTTACTGATAAAAATTGTTTGTTGTAGTTAATTATGTTCTTACTTTCGTCGTTCTCGTTTATCGAAATATCTGAATTGCCGAAACGATTTTCAGATCCGAATTTGGTTAGTGACAGGCGGAGGATGAGTTAAGCGGTGCACGAAGAAAAGAAGAGCAAAAGAGAGAGAGAGAGAGAGAGAAAGAGGGACAGAGAACCAAGCACGAGGCTACGTCATCGACAAATTTTCCTAGGTATGCAGCTAGCAGCGAGGATGCAACGGTCGATGACGTGAATCGACCGACTTTTCGGTCGATAACTGCCTGCCACGTCTGAATGGCTGGCCAACCATTTGGCTACTGCTGTCGGAGGACTGTCTTGCCATCGTATGGGGACCGGATGGCCGGTGTCTAAGTGCGTTTCCTCCGCGTGGTTCACCGTACGATAATCTTGTCCGTAACTGATACATTTCTAGATATTCCGTTTCCATCGTCTCATTCCCAAATGCTGTTCGTTTACGGCTGAAATCGTTTCGTCTTCTCTACGAAGTTTCTTCGTACTCTACTCATCCATCATCGAGTTCGAGTAAAAGAGAGAAAGAGAGAAAGAGAGATTGGAGAGAGGGAGAGTTACCAGCACATTGGAGTCCCACGTTGGAGTTTCGCGAGATAGAAGAAGCGAGAAGCGGACAGGAACGCGGGAACGGGGGGACGAGCGGCAACGTTTGGAATAACAGTTTGTTGAAGGTCGCTGCCGATCCACGTAATCAAAAAGTTTCGAACAGAGCGGGGGAATAGAAAAAGGCTAGTTCGGATAATCTCGAAGCGGAGAGGGAAACGAAGTGATTGGTGGGTTTGTTTTTGTTTGTTAATCGTACATCGAAGGTAAGTGGGCACATATTACGGAGGTTGTGTCCGCATCCGCGAGGCGGATGAGGACAAAGTGGACGATAAACGCGGACCTCACCGATTCTACGTACGTCGCCCTTGATTCAGAGGACAGCCACGTGTACCGTACACGTTTACGATTATCGGTATCACAAGAATCACGTCGATTTCCCCACTAACAGCCACATGACTTGACGATCGCCCCACCTACCGCTGTTCGTCGTTGAGCGAAAGCGGCGACAGTGGCAGCAACGTCA
>NT_176514.1:225709-271922 GCF_000188095.3 Bombus impatiens
GACGAAACGACGACGACGACGACGACAACCATCGACGACACCGATGACGACGACGACGGGGAAGTAGAGGGAAGAAGAACAACAGAAAGTCGGTAGTCATCGGTTCGCAAGTGCGGAGGCTACTTAACGAGTAACATAGTCCGCTGGCAGTTCAGTTGGCCGTAGACGGTCAGCAGGTGCCAGCTATACTGTCATATTTCACCTTTTCCCGTTTTCTCTCTTTCCCTCTTATGTGTCTCTCTGTTCTTCACCTTCGCTATCATCCAGTCTATTATCGCTTGCCTTTGAACAATTCGCTAAAAGACGTTTATTTCTATCGTGCGTGCGATAGATAGATAAGTGAGCCGTGTTGTTCGTGGTGGCAGTGCTGGTGCCGTTGTTTGTTGTCGTTGTTCTTGTTCTTGTTATCTCCGTTGCCTCCTCCGCCGGTAGCAGCGGCTGTTTTAGTGGATAGTGAATAATAGTGTTGAGTGTGAAACTGGAGCCGCTAGTGGTAACAGTTGCAGTCGAGAGGCAGAGCTATCATGTGCCCGCGGAAGATCTTCGGACTGGCCATCGTCGCGCTGGTGACTCTTGGTGGACGAGTGGCAGCCTATACGAATCAATGGGCAGTGCATATCGAAGGAGGAGCGGAAGTCGCCAAGCAGGTCGCACGGGAACATGGATTTCAATATCTCGATAAGGTAGGAGCATACCCCGCGTTTTTTCCTCGAAATACTTTTCGCGGTAATTCGAAGATTATGGAAGAGATACGATACGCGATTTATTAATTTTTTCATTTACTTTGTTGCACAATTTCTGAATAGTTCAAGATGCTAAAATTTCACTCTTAATCTTAAGCTATTAGATAATATGATTTATATGGGCTAATATAAATTAAACGATGGCATTGAAAATGCATCAAAAATGCATTAACTTACTGACAGTAATGCCAAAAACCACAGTTTAACAAACAACTATTTCTTGTTTATTTCACGCTGCAAGTATCTGGAATTCTATTAAAACTAATGTCAGTATTACATCGCCTCATGTATCTTCGAATTATTCGCATTCGTAGAACAACTTTGCATATCATGGATATAAATTATGCGATAGTATACAATATTATATTGTACAATATTATTAATTTTTTGTTAACGTGTGATTGACAAAAAATGTGCCACATAACTAGGAACGTAACGTATAAACGCGCAAGCGTTATTGATATTGTACGTATTGCGTAAAATACAGCTGTGATTGCGCAAATCGGGAAAATACGCAGGTTTTTCCCTTTCGATCGCACTCTAACTCAATATTAGCATTGTCGAAAAGGAAGATTGTGTTGTAATTCCTCTTGAAACGTTTTGTAATCATTGAGAATCATTCATAGACAAGACAGTCAAGTGTCAAGAATAATTTTGGATACAAAGGTGAAGGCATAGTGTTGCATTGCATGTTTGATCTGAAACGCATGATTCGGTTTCTTGATGAAGTTCCTTATATTTGCGACTTTTGCGTTGGCTTTCAAACAACCGTTGGAACGTATGCTAATTTGTAACTGTTCAGAGTATCATGCTTAGCTTTTATTATTAATACGATGGATATAATTAACCCGACGACTGTTTGATGAGCAAATATAATATGACCCTTGTCGCAAAGTATCAATTTCCTCGAAATCTAAAATCGCTGCAAACCCTAAATGCTAAATTCTTCTGTTAGTTGCCGATTCGAGTTCATCCGTAAGTTTTCTGACATGGACAATTAGTCCGTCTCGAATGATGCAGCGACCGTGTCTTTTCAGCGATCGTTATTTAAGAACTGTATTATATAAAATGAAGCAAAGTGAAGGAGGTAATAAGCAAAGTCCTTCGGAATGCGCATCAAAGATCTCTCTTTGTGTAACCACTTGAAAACAT
This sequence comes from Bombus impatiens, assembly GCF_000188095.3. Taxonomy (NCBI): domain Eukaryota; kingdom Metazoa; phylum Arthropoda; class Insecta; order Hymenoptera; family Apidae; genus Bombus; species Bombus impatiens. The sequence goes on from NT_176514.1 coordinate 227,605, forward strand.
TGAAACAGCCATCGACGAAAGTTCTCTTATCTCTGCTTTATAATTAACAATCTCTATGAATCGAGGGAGAAGGAATTTTTCAAAAACAAATTATTCATAATTTTATTACGCTTACACTATGTGCTATGTAGGATATGAAAGCTTTTGAAATATTCGCAACAATTACCTGGATGATAATTCAAAAATGAAAAAAATACAAGGAAGTCGTTTTAGCGGAATTTTCTGCTTGCTTTATCTGCAAGGACAAGTAAAGTTGCTCAATTTCTTTCCAATCGTCGCAACTTTCTTACCGTCGTGTAAAGCAGATATGCGTTGCGTTCAAATTAATTGTATTTCTATCGTTTTGCGATCGTCGTTTCGGTTTGTTATCGATTTCTCGGATAGTACGACGGATTGATGTTTATTTCTGTGGATAGATTGGTTCTCCGGAATACCAAATCGACCTTGATATCACGGCCAGAAAGTTTTTCGTGGTTTCGCGATCAAAGTGAGAAATTTCTGTGAGGTGGGTGGGCTCAATCATGCGAGGCTCATCTTTTCCCGTGACGTGTAATATCGAGCTTGGCTCTGACTCGTTGAAGAGGAACATTCCTAGGTTCCTTCAAAAAGGATCCGAGAATATTTGACTGTAATTTTGATACTTCTCTGCGTTCGCGTAATTTGCGTTATATTCTATGAAACTGTTTGTAAACTATCACGGTGAGAATTTGCTAATTTCTTGTCGGTAGTTTACTTTAAATATTTTACATATTTTCAACATTTTACACGAAGATATTTGTTCAGTATTTCCTGCATTTGAGATAATATTAAACAATCTTTTGTAAACGAGGCGTAGATGTTTCAATGCCTCCTTTGTGTTTTGGGAAAAAACGAAAGCATATATTTTACGTTGATTGTTAGTTTTTTTGTTCAAAATAGGTAATTATTATTTTTAGAGTTAAAGGAAATTTTACTCTGTTACGCGCTTGAAGGTATTTTCGACATGATCTTGTTTCCCTATCGTTAAACAACGTCTTAAATTTCTGAAAAGTATGAAAAAATGTCGATACGTGTGATCTTTTACGTTATTTTTATGCTGAAATGTCATGATATAATTTCAATTGGTCGTGTTCCACACTCGAAGGTATTAAATTATAACAGCAAGAGGTAATGTATCTGATTTAAATTTTGACCAAAAATGAGTGATGATGATTGTTTGAGATGAAACGATGTGCTAATATTCGTTTGAAAGAAAAAGAAAGAAAATAAAGAAACAGGGTATAAATGATAATATCATAGGCTTAAATGTAATTCTTTATTTAAAAAGGAAGGCTACAAATTCTCGCAAAACATTTCCGCTCGCCGTTTTTGAAACTCTTTGCGGGATAAAATTTTTAAAGGATAAAAATGTTTGTATTCGTAGTATCCTAATAAGGAAACTCCCGGCGCCGAAACGAGGGCGTAGAATTATCCCTGCACATTTAATAAAAATCCTGCTTTATTTCGAGGTAACTTTTATCTCTGGGAAACGGGGCTGGACAACTAGGTCATTTTTTAACTACTTTATGGGTTATTGCGATGTTGATGGAAGTTTGACGAATCAACGTTTATTAATTTGGAAATTTAGTAATTTGCGCGTCAATATTATATTTTCTTTTTTTTTTTATCCATCGTTATTGCTATCATTCGTTGTAAATTACAGGAACTTAATTGCTCTCGCGTCTTTGCACGTTAAAATGACGCGAAGATCGCTTCGACTGGTTTCGCGTCAGCATCGAAGACGGAAATTAACCTTCGAACAAACATTTCTACCTAAATAGTTTTCATCGAAGCTCGTCTTTCCTATCTTCGTTTTCCGCGTCAGTTCTCATTCAATCGTGGAATATGAACCTGATCCGCTACGCGATTCAATGGAATAAAACATCCAATGAACTAAATCTGAACGGTTGTTTAAGTTTTGTTTCAGCTTTGTAATCGTAGCTTCCACTTATTTCATTAAAAAAAAAAGTGGTGCAAAAAAGGGGAAAATATGATCGTCAAAACGAAAATTTTATTCGAACCAGCTATTGCATGCGAATTCAGAAGCATTACGACTAAGATGGTTTCTTCTGTGAATTATTGTCGCGACTAATCTCTGGATGAGACATGTTTGCGTCTGACATGCGTTCTATTGGCAGTGCAAAAGTTGATTCTTAGAACTGCACTTAGAACAATTGAACACGCTTTCAAGGCATCTTCCCGGGCAATGGCTTCTCGTTTTTAGCGTTGTTTGCGCAGCAAAGAAAATTTACTTGCATGCCGATCGTTTCATTCGGGTTTTCCCACTTATCTCGTTTTTAATTAGATAGAAGCTGGTTGTGGGCGCGTTAAATGCGCTAAGAATTGCGTAATAGCTTCGCTGAATTGAATACATCTGATGCAAGGTTGATACGCACCAAACAGTACAATTGTAAATAAAAATATTTGCGATTACAATGTACGGATTGAGAAACATGATCGAGTACGATGTTGTCACGTAAAATTCCACAATGGTCGTTTCAAAAGCAATACGATAAGTAATACGATAATTTATTGCGTTCTTATGCCAATAAAGATTGCACTGCTGCGGTAAGAGATACGAAACTCGCGTCTTTTTTCTTCTTAAGTAGAAGGTGCAGAGGTAATTGATGTCATTAGCGTTGGCTTGTTCTTGTTTTTAAACCTGTTAACTTCCAGATTCAATTGATCTATTTCGCACGTCGTCGATATTGCCGCAAATTTCATTTTGCTGATGCTTACTCTTGCGTTAACTTCAATGTACTCTAGTGACCTGCGTGATGGAGTATATTTACTTATTTTTGCTAAACACACTGGCTAGCATACATGCCGACGAGTTCACAGGTTTGTTCGCCGTGTCTTGCGTACCGGTTGTGTTTTCAAGAGCAATTTGCGTCCCCTTAAATTTCCGCCAGATGGTTTACCTTCCAAGTTAAATTTTTTACTTGTTTGAAATATGAAGTGGGAAATTGGGATATTCGCGAAACTGCGCTACTTTTCCAATTTTATTCCTCCAATTTGCAAGGAAGATAAATGTTTTTCGATAGCTACTGCACCCAAATTCCGTTCTGTTTTAAGGAAAACTGTTCCTTGATTTTGCTAATTCACGGGGATACGAACAAATTTTTAATATACTAATCGATATAATGTTCATTTTAAATACGTATATGTTTAAGAGATGGAATATAACTCGTAAGTAGTTAAATTTCTTTATATGTCTGATTGTAGATAACATGACCACATTTCTTGTGTACTTACTATTTACATGAGCAGATGGGGGGCGGAGACTGCGACCCGTGGTGATAACGGGGATTCCTAAAAGCGTTTGCACAAGATCATCGTTTCCTTTGTTGATGCAACGCATCGTTTATCAGTCGCCCAAAGCTTAGTCATTTCATAAAAGATACATCTTTTTTTTATCGATATTATTCATTCAAGTAAAATTCGCAGTTTCGTGGAAATAACTACATGCATTTATCGTTCCGGCATTATATGGCATGTTCTTAACGACGACCAATTGTTCTTCGCTTTAGCGATTTCGTAACTGAGTTCCGTAATTATACATAATAGGAAACCAAGCGTGTATCACGTAAAATAACGTGGAATATGTCGTGAAGCTCGCACAACTTATACTTTGGAAACCCATTATGTTAAAGATAAAACTCGATAGCAATTGTGCTTAACATAAAAATTATTTCGATAAACGTGTAATTTTCTATTCCTTTGAAATTGCGTGACGAGTAAATAGTTTTTTTAGCCACATATGCGACGACTAATTTTAATAAAAATGATATTGACGATCGATCAAGTAACTATCACAGAAATTGTCTGTTAGGTGATGAACTGATCGAAACGGTAGCGCGTACTTTTCACTTATTGTCAGATACTCTTGCTTCTCCATTCTACACAGTGTTCCTTTCTTCTCGTTTTTGATTTTCTGATACGCTATGATTATTTTGCATTGGCGCATAAAACGGGAAAGCTATTTTATCTTGCCGTCATCGCTTGAAATAATCTTTACGAATTAATTTTTTTTTACCGAAGGTCAGACTTTAACTTCCGTTTGTGGCTTTCAAAAGTTTTTTCGAGGAATTAATTTTGTTTTCTTTATAAGTTATTTCAAGTTTTAATAACAAGCATTATGATGCATGCCCGCCGCTTCAAAAAATATATCCAATGTTTCATGCGTGATAAACTCGTTATTGTTGGCATTTAAAATTTTTCTATTTTTTAGTACACGTACAAAATTTTAAACAATGGAAATATAACAAATTTTAGAGAGGTTTGTGTTGGGAGTGTCTGAAACGAGGTCACACGATAAAAAATGGGAACAGGAACGGTCTATCTGTGCTATAGGTAGATGCATTTAAAGTTTCGAAAATATATATCATCGTTTCAGAATCGAGCGTAATTTTATCAGGACATGTAGCAGTATAGAGTAATTCTTTGAAATTACGAATGTATATACGTAGCTAAAATATATTCCTTATTTTTCGATTCTGTCCAGATTTGCGTGAGTAGTTTGTAAACTCTTTCCCTGAGAATCTCTTAAATTTTTGTTAGGAGAAAATACAACCCACGAACTAGAGAACGCAAATTATTGTAGTGTTTCAAAAAGTCAGAGACTATAAACTTTTAAAGTAGCCAAGTTTTCGTATGGGAGCATAGTCTGTTCGGAGAAAATGCTTAATCTCCCGAACTATAATTTTTAAGGTTGACAAATATATCGGTATAACAAATATCACATACTCGTCCCTTGGCACATATTTGCATTGAATAAAAATTGCGGAATTACCCTCTACGAAGGATTGTACGCACAGGGACAGTCTCACATGTGTAGATTTTATCTTGTTTAAAAACGATAACGAATTACATGCCGACCGGATTTTCCTTTTAAGGCGTTGTCAGATTTCTGCCGAACTTTTGACCGTTCAAGTTCTTTCAGTGAACTTTATCGACGTATTCATGGTAAAAGGTCTGGTTATTATAGCGCGATTTTAAAAATTCTAGGTGAATGGGAGGAAGCGATTTGTAGAAAGAGTTTTGAAGCTCTTTTGCCATGGTAACTTGTATCTTGAAAGTTCCGGACGAAAGGATTATTTTCGCAACAATAAGATCGTGTTCGAAGTCCTGCTCGCGAAAGAAGGTTTGCTGTTAAATCCTCTTTGCACGTGGTAACGGTTGCGGCAAATGAAATTAGAGGTGTTACTTTGGAAAGGAAGACGTTACGCGACTGAAATAACATAAACATTAATTAGATCGTTTCCTTTGATTAGACCTCGTAATCTCATATTAATTCCTGTATTACTATTTAGCAACAAAAACTTCCACGGACTTGAAGATAGGAAGATCACGGAATTATTGTATATAGGACCTGTTTAAAATTAGTAACAAATAACTTCGTTAAAGTTGAATTTTAATTCAAGAACTTTCCGTTATCACTATAACAGATACGTATACTTACATTGGTAATAGGAGAATTTCCATTTCAAAGCTATATCTATTTATTTATGATTTTTTGATATATTCGTTTTTTCTGTGATATTTATTCATCATTCCGCATTATTTTATCGTCACGCAAAGCTTCCGCGTAATCGATTTAACGCAATTGGCCAAGCGCCAATTGCATTAAATACCGTTAATTCTGAAACAACGTTAAGCTGGGTATTCGACTACACGGAGCTAAAATTCATTTAGAAAACCGGATGACGATAAGCAGATATAAACCTTAATTGTGTACGATACGATATGTCATTTTCATTTCATGTTTTATTATATTATATCTCATTATATGCGTGTGTGCGTATATAAAAATCTCTCCCGGTAGACATCTTAATAGATACCTTAAAGCGAATTTTATTTCGATGAAGAAATCGGTCGAAGAGTTGTATAATTTAAGGTCGATAAATCTAGAATTTCAAGGGTTTCACACGTTACCCGATCTAACGCCATTTCTCTCTGAAACGTTGAAATAGTTTTTACACATACCTTAGTACGCGATGATCTAACATCAGCAAAGCGTCAAACGTAGCTCGCTTGAACGAGAGGATGGAACAATTTGGTCCCTTCTCGATTTTCCTTGAATCGATTTTCGATCATGGATAGGAAGAGAATGAAGAAAGTAGCTCAGTTCGTTTTGTCTTGAATTACGTTACCTGGGATTTTTCTTTGTTCGTTTGCTGTTCATCCGTGGTGGCATGCCGCATTCTCGCTGAAAGAAGTAAGGAAGTTTCGCAGAGAATAGATCCTTTCGTGTAAGTCTGGATTTTCAAGCCAATCTTCCAGGGCGATCTTACGAAACCCAACATTTCACTGGATTACCGTCGCGCGAGATTATACTTTCGGGGTGCGCCTTAAAACTCTTCGCCGGTGAATCTTCGCGTGTCTCGAATTTGTGATTGCCGGCTGTTTGTCGGCGAGAAGCGTGCTCGAACACCTCAAGGTTTATGACACGCCATGGAAAACCAATACATAGATATATCGAAACACCTCTCAAATTTTTCTACGTGACTTTTTGACGATGAAGTAGATGTTCAGTTGTCATTTTAGTGCCATTTAGTGCAATTACCAGCGAATGTGTTAAGCTGTAAAGCTAGTTTTGTTTTTCATATAATAAACGAATTTCATTTCAGTCAACACAGATAGAACTCCACTTCTCGTTGTTCATTTTTTTCTTTTAAATTAACAAAAATTTATAAAGGATATTTCGAGATAGTCCGGTTAAGAAAAGATTATGAAAAATGGAATTTCATAATCTGGATCTAAATTGTAAAAATTGCAATAGGAAAGAAAAAGGCTTTAAAGTGTACGTTATTTTATGAGACCACGGTAAATTCCACTTTTCTCTATGCTACGCTACGTTTCAATTAATAAGTCAATGAGGACAGTCTGCATTAATTGATGTGTATATAACAATAGCTTGATTTTGCTGAATGGAATCATATAGTCGTGAACTTAAGAATTAGTTAAAATTCCTTTATAAAAATAAAAAGAAAATATAATCCAGTAAATTCTCATTCACATCACGAATATATTCTATTCTACAGGGAATATCGTTTCTCGTTGAACAAATAATATAATAGCCTACCCTCTCAAACATACGTACAAACATATTACATACATACTTGGAATATATTCAAATATATTCAAGTTTTTCCACTGAAATGTGCAAACATATTATACACGTCGGTTCTGTATTTATAAGATTGGGCAACACTTTGTGACAGAGTTAGCGTAAATATCGTCAATGCATTTGTACGCTTTATGGAACGAAATACAACAAACCGTTGTTATATTTCGCGTACCTTTGTTACAATTTTTCAATAAAACATTTGTTAGTATGTTTTAATGCAACATTCCTTTTCCTATATTTACTTGTAGAATGTGTATGGTGGAGAAAAACTGCAACCTGTTTCATAAAATTCATTTTAATTTCATCTATTTGCATAAAAAAGGACATATCTTTATATTGATTTGTACGTTCGGATATGAAGATAAAAATGAAAGCTGCTTTCGATATTTATCATGTACATGTGCATGCAATAACACAAGTTAATCCGGATGTAGATTAATCGAATGGAAATATTTTTTGCAGCAAATATGGAGGGAATATTACCTTTAGAGTTGTGATTTTAGTATTGAATCTATCAATTTTTCGAATATATTTTATTGACAACGTCACTGGTTATGTTTACCTCTGTCCGTTCGTAATGTTTCCCGTATCGTATGTAGCAGCATATTGCATCGACACAGTGCATCGGATAGTATCAAGTAAAAGGTATTCTTGCATTGTTCGAGATACACATCCGAGTGAAACGTCGAATTGAACGCAACGTGTGTTTCGCATGAATGAATGGTTCGAGGACTCTTGAGAAGCATTGCGTTTTGAATGATCCTAGGAGGGAGTGAAAAGCACGAACAAAAGAGCATCGTTCCTGGATATTTGTAAGTCGTTTTCACCCTTGCCACTTTAAACGTAAAAGGGTGACTATGCCACATTAAGAGAACACTCAAGCAAGGCTAAACGCACCCTTTGTCTTTCCTCGGTTCTTATACCTTCTCGAGATCAAACGATCGAGGGTGAACGAGCTAAACAATTTCGAACCAAAAAACGAGCAGAACTTCCTTTTTTATCGCTATGAAACAAAAAACGTAACATAGAGTATTACGCGCTTGCGCACGCACGTAATGTATCTCTAAAATTCACGAAACATACCTTTTTCACCACAAAATTTTGTTTTTCTGTAGGATAGAATAATTTAATATTAAATAAATATATTAAATAATCTTCATAGAACAACATATCTTGCTGCAGATGGATGTTTTATATAAAGTACTTCTTTTTTTAAAGAAACATTCAAGAGTGAAATTTCATCGACGATCAAAAAAATTTGACGGATAATTAAAAAGAAAAAGATCGAAATTGGATCAAGGTACAATTACACTTCTATGGTCGAAACGAGCTCCGATAAACGCATAAATTAGAATTCAAATTAGAAATTAAATCCGTTGGTAATTCACGGAATCACGATATATATGAACTCCATATGAATAGCAATCGGCATTTGCGTGGCCATAAAACAGGTGTTCCGCAAAAATCCAATTTAAATTTCGAAAAGCTGCGGGAAGATCTCTCAAATTCTATAAATTATAAAAGCTATCTGAAAACGATCTCTTCTCTCTAAAATTCGTCACAGTCGCAAAAGAACGGCAATAATTTATTTGCCATTTTCCTGGTTCATTTACATTTCACGCTGCAACATGGACGAATCCCTGGTAACTTGGTCGAGGGCACATCTGTGACTCTATTTCATAAATAAGCAGCAGACACGTGATAAAATGCGCACACAACAATGATGCCATTGAATTCGCCGATGGTTTCCCGGGGGCGAGCCACGTTTCCTTAAGTATTTCAACTAGGACGGAAATACATACCTGGCCGCAGGTAGACAGGATGGGTCATTCTTCCTTCAGGACGCCACGTAGCTCGCTTGACGTCTCTGGTTCTCTCGTTTCTATGCTATTCAGCATTTAGCGAGGTTGGCGTTTTGCGATACAATTTTAAAGATCTACCTGTTCTCGCTCTGCATTTCTTCCATTGTCTCTATTTCTGAACAAGATTCTCTTCACTGACTCGCGAGTTCTTTAGCATTCGATGAGTTTTCCGGCGTTGCGTTGACCCGTTCAAACACGGGAAACCCGTGACTACCGGAAATCGTTCTTGCCTTTTCTTTGAGCTACGTCGTCCAAACGGCTGTTATGTTTGTTCGATCAAAGCTTCTGATGAATCAGAGCGACTAGCAGTGAGTAAAGAGAGCGACTGAAGTGATTAAATTGTTAAATAGATTGGAAGAATGGATTGGCGGAATTATTATATTCGTTTCAATAGCGTGAATTTTACATTCGTCTTTGTTGATTGATAAATTGGCAGGTATTTACGTCACTTGTGATTAAAGGAATTAGCTTAATGGTATATATTATTCGTTGTACATATTATCTTAGGATCGTACATACGAAATAACGTACAAGTGTTAATGTCTTATCTACAAGGGAGATTATTCGATTTGAAAATTCATGAGTTAGTTACACATGTACGTGCTACGTATCTGTTAAATAATTTAATTTTGTTTGTCTTATGTATATTTTATGCGTTATATTTTGCTGTAAAGTGGAAGAAAGAAGCGAAGTGTAAACTAGTAAAACCATAATATTCAATTTAAGCAGCATTTTGAATTACGAAATTTTTTCTGATTATCGCACAGTGTTGAATTATTCTATCCAAAAGTAGGTCAGAAACTGCAGCGTAAATAAAATTAGGGGCATCATGGCTGCACGTATACGTTAGAAGTAGTGTATTTATTTTAAAGTTTCGTAATCATATCTATTCGACCTAAAGAATTGTATAACTTATCTTATCTAGTCTATTGATACGTACATTCAAGATATTTAAGAATTGACTTCTACTTTAGATTAAATACTGTTTCAGTATTCTATTGCGAATTCTAGGTTGAAAACTAATCAAATTTTGCCAAAATTTGGAGAATAGAAAGTTTAGAGTAATTAAAAATATTTCGTCGACACTTACTACGCGTTATTCGACTACTTACGTACTCCGCCTTTTAATATCTATTTTCATTTTTCTTCGAAAATGAAGTTTGATTGGCCGAAGGTAATTTATCGATTAGCAAATAAACGAACGAAGAAACGGAAGGAACATAAAAGACGGCCTATTCTTTGAACGTCTATCATCGATCGTTACGCGTATCCTAAAGAACAATGGAAGCGTTCGCGGCTGAGCTGTCTTTTCGTCTCGTTGTATTTCCTTCAGAAATTAAAGTCGCACCGAAGAATTTTTTCCTCTTCTTTCTCTCTGTTTCACCGATTCGAAGTGTCAATGGCCACCACTCACCCCCCATGGTGAGAACCCTTGTGTTTCTATCCCTCGGCGAGTCGACATTGAAATGCGACGAAACGTTAAAAGCAGGTTTACCTAGGAAAAGGAGAACGAGCTAGAGAAACGAGAAGCTCCACAGGAGAGAGCCTCGACGAAGTACAGGCCGAGAGAATTATACGGGGAAGAGTCGAAGAAGTGGAGCGCGATAAACAGAAAAAGAAACTGGAAAAGGAGAAAGGAAAAGGAGAAATAATTGAAGGAAGATAGTGGTGTGGATAAGCAAGGAAGATGCATCGGGGGAGGGGAGGGAGGCAGAATGAGAGGGAGATTCATGCCTTGGCTCTCTGCTGTTCTGACTTCTTTATCTGGGTGTAACGAAGAGAGTCGGCCATTGAGACGATCGAGGTAGAGAAGGGAGGCTAGATGGTACACGATAGGGAAAGGATACACACGAGAGGAAGGGAGAAAGAGATAGAGCCGTTCCTCCAGTCGGAATTTTCTACCCTTTTCTACGTTTCCCGTCCTTTCCTTCTCCTTTTCGCCCTTCTAAGTGACTCTTTGAACCTTTCGGATCATTTTGTTTCTTTATTGCAATTGCGGTCCGCTCGATTCAGTCAGAGAATTCGATTAGGTGTCTCATTGTGGCATTAAGAAATTGCCTTGTTACTCGTTTTGCAGTCACATGGCCGACGGGTCGGGATTGTTTGAACGTGATTGCGATCGTCGAGCAGCAGTTTCGAACATGTGCATCGTAAATGGCCTCGGTTTATTTCTTAGCTCGTTCTGCTCTAGACGTTTGCCTTGCTCTTCTTTGAATTACTTAGAGCAGCGCAATTTTTATACATGATTTCTAGAACTAGAAACGAAATCGCAAATGTTTCATAAGCTTTCTGTCTCAAATCCTTAATTAAAATTTTCGAATTTTCATTTTTTTTTTTTTAACTTGAACTTTCAAAATATATCGACAGGATAGTGCAATTCTAACCACTCTTCGATTGTAAATAATAAATTAAGAAGTGATCGTTTAAAAAATTAATCCACCGAACGATCATTCCAAGAACGCATTATCGTAATTGAACATTAAAACGTATTCGTGGCACGTATTGCGCTGCTCACGTGATCCTCAATTACTGAGGACCTCGCACATGCGAACCTGCATGTCTTCGTCATCTCAATTATTACTTCACTCCGCTAGCTCAATGTCAAGCACACCATTCTATCGTAATCTCGCGCTTGGGAACCGACCGTATTAATTGTCGCTATATGGCTCGTGAACCGTCTTAAACCTGACAAAATGTTAATTAACAATGATCGCGATGCAGAGTCGTTAATGAAAGTGTAATGAGCCGAAGAGAATGGAATTCACGGTGTTGCCACGATTCCGAGGCCCAGAGGCCATTTGCAATCCCATGGATAATTTGCATCCTGCTGCAACTTCGGAACTTTCACATTTATTTGATATTTGATCGAATAAATTAGGAAGCATAGTCGAGGATAATTTACTTCTAACAAGATGTGCATATCAACAGCATTCCTTACGCGTGTAAAAGAACTACGCAGTAAAAACAGAGCATTTTTATCAAATTTTGCAAGAAAATTTTCGTATAGTTCTTTTTTGGTGACGATGTTTCTGTTTCTGTTCTTGTTTTAAGTTGCATCGACTGCGAAGTCATTAGCGACTGAAGTATAGAAATTTGGGAGTAATAATCGTGAGAACTGTGAGAGAATCGTGAAGGTGAATCTACAGTTTTAGCTGGATTTCGACCAACAGAGCCACGCTGTGATAGGCACAACTAAAAATAAATGGAGTTGCAGAGGCGTTGATTGAAAAAATTGTTTTCAATCAACGGATTGATCTAGTTTAGAACAAAATACTTTATATAGTAACAGAGATATAGCGAGAGCCTTATCTGTTTCACATTTCATATTTACATTAAGTGTGTTAGTCATACTTGCAGTTTTGTAGTAGTATCTGAGAAGAGATAACCTATTCTTTTCGCAAAAAGTTATCGTATTTCTAGTTCTGTACTTAGAAATCAGAAATTAAAAGCTTAGCACGTTGTTGTTATGTGTTAGAAATAAAATCGTAAAACGTGAGGCGATAATGAAAATTGTGAAAACTTCACGTCTGTAATTCATTGTCAGAAATAAATCACACGCGTAAACTGTTTGAAAAATATAAAAAGCGATCGAATAAAGATTCACTTGCTTCTACTGATCGTCCCATATGTTCCGCCCGTAATCTCTGAATGACATGTAATCAACTATATCATTCTTATACGATCCGAACCCTTATTCTATAATCAGAACTCAGGTTCTAGCGTGTTCAACTAAGCAAACTATTTGAGGAAGTATAGAGTCGATTTTAGGGACTCTGCTAACGTGTCTCGTTAGAGTTAGAAGGGGTTAATAATCACGTTTGACACTGTTTCCGTGATTCGCGCAATCCTCAGCTATGCGAAGAAACGGACGCGGAGCGCGTTGATAGCATCTTGTTGGGCGCATTAACGCGCTACGATCCCAGTACATGACGATACAGAGAACATCTTGGTATGCACACGCGTACACCAGTCACGTATACGCATGCGAGGAGCCGGTACAAATACGAACGAAGCTGGAGAGAGAGTCAATGTACCGAGTAGCTGGATCAATGAGGCTGATTACTCAGCTCGATTCTCTTGTAGACACGAGCCAGACCGAGCGAGGGCTCTGCGCCTCCGCTGCCTCCGCTGCTTATTTTCCAGGAGAACATCGTCGACTGCAGAATTAAATCGTGAAGAATCGAAAACACTTCAAATTACGGGACAGGGACGTATGTTCTCAAGTGCAAGGCTCTCTGCCGTTGCCAATTTGAGAGCCACATCGGCGAAATGGTGTATTTAGATTTATGCGCCTAAGGAAAAGAGGGGCTCGTGTGCTTCGATGCTTCCCTTTGCTTCGTTTAGATTTTCTTGGCATAGCATTAATCGACGGGAAGTTCGTCATCCAAGGTTCATTAGGATTTATTTCAGCGTATATAGCTGAGTAAGAGGAATCGAGAGATCGAGGGATCAATCGTTGTTAGGGTCGAAGGTACTTGTTGAAAAGTGTAATCGGTAATAAGATGTAATATATTCGCTGTAGAAATGTTTTGAACATGTATCGATCTCAGATACTTGTATTCGCTAGTGTTGAGGAAGTTGATTAACTGCTTAAATGAGTTTACTTTGTTACGTTGGGTACTCTCGAAGGGAGTTAATTTTCCATTGTGAGACACATAGTTGATTCTACGATATTGGAATGTTCTGATATAGAAATAAAGATAATTAATACATAGTAGTTTGCAAATGTTTCGTCAACTTCATTCTGTAATTTTAATATAAAAATCTGCTGGAGAAAAATCCATTTTATAGAGCTCAGACATACGCTTTTCCAATATTTCTCCATTCTTTTATATTCTTCCCGAACAAACTGTTTACTTGGGGTATTCATTCTCAGAATTACTATTGGATACTTATTGTAATCATTCTTTTTTTCTCGTGAACCGAATGTTTGTTTACCCTTTCACGAGAACCAGCTCCAAGAACACAGTCAAAACATTCTGCCATGTGAGTTTTAATCCGCGCGGAAATCGTCAGCGGTTGCTGATTAGGAGAAAGGGCAATCAAAAGTGTGATTTGTCCAATCTCCCGGGAACTTTTACTCTGCCAACCTTATTGTTCTCTCGGTCTTTTCACGTTCTTCAATTCTCTGGTCCGTCAGTCACGTTTCCAGGTTCGATCATACCCTGACACGTTCCTCTGTTTTCTGCGACTAGAAAAAGCAGCCTAGGGCAACTCTCGGGGAAATTTGTCACGAAAAGGGGATTTCTTCATTTCTCTCGGTTAAATGAAATTCACACGCGGTATCGTATCAAATCGTTTCAAAATTGTTGCTTTATTCCCTCTCGGTGTATCACCGAAGAACGTTCGATAAAATTATGTTTCATGGAAATTAAACATTTGCTGTCACATGTAATTATAAAATATGTTTCCTTTGTTCTTCTTAAAATATTAAAAAATATTTACTTAGGAATTTTTCACGGAGCCTAATAGTTATTTGGTACTATATACTTTGAATCAGATTTTTATAGCGAAGCAAGTAGAATTTGGATTTCACTAGGATTTTGAATAAAGACGTTACCACAATGTAAAAATAATGTAAGATGTTTTGTAAATAAATGTTTCAATACCTCCTTTGTGTTTAGAGAAAAACGAAAGCAATTTGTGAAAAGTATGAAATAATGTTGTCGATACGTGTGATCTTTTACATTATTTTTATGCTGAAACGTCAAGATATAATTTCAATTGGTCGTGTTGTCAATTGGCCGAAATGTAAAAATAATGTAAAGCATTAATCCGAAAGAAAAAGATTTCCCATTGTTTCTATAAAATCGATAGCAATTAGTTTGGATTCGCTACGGGTCAAACCAAGCGCAAATAAAAGTTCCATCGCGATTTAGATTTCTTGTTTGTCCAGCATCCACGTCCATTCAAAAAGCAGCTTCTCGCGTACAACGGTATGGAACAGTCGTAATGTGCTGTCACTCTGCAAATAGAACGTTTATAACAAAGAGAAGTCTAAATGGGAAGATAAAAAAAATATTGAATGTCAACAATTTCTAAGAATTACAATCGCGTAGGAAAATGTTTCCAGTTCCCATATATTTTATTAAAATATGGCAGAATCTCCATTAGTTGAAAATTTACTATCCGTTTTGACTGTTTCAACCTTCCGTTATCCAAACGTTCTACGATATTATCAGAATATGTATTCTGGGTTCTATATACTTTAATAGTTCGTATGTAATACTATCTCTCTCCCCTTCTCTTTGAAACTTCCTCATGTAAATGACGATGTGTCGATATTAATTTAAATTGCAAAAGTTGCACCAATTCGTATATTTTTATGAAAAATAATGATATACACCGTATCCAGCGAGCTTTCTTTGCCAAGAAGTTTAGTAACATTTAGCAGACGGCTAATCGTATGGTTTCGGATTGTTTCAATTTAACTAACATCGTGAGTGGCATAACTAACGTCTTTACATTGTTAGACTGGCCGTATTTGCATCAACGATAAAGTGAATTTCAAATTTTACTTAACCTACGTAATTTGTGTTCTCGATACCGAGAGACAGCAGTAACTTTACTTGCGCTTCCAAGCTTATTTCTTCCTGCAATTGAATTGCTTCACTTCGTTCATTAAACTCCTCCTAAAGTTCATAGAGAAGGCTTTCTATGGTTTTATTATAATAAATTCGTACATCATTACGGTTAAGAGACACTCTGACAAAAGATTAACCAGACTTATATTTCTTTAATAAATCAACTCGAACAAACTCGTTCTCTACAAACACTGGATAAATTTCTTATCTTCCCTTAACATTCGTTATTTATAATTCTTGTTGCTCCGCGTTAAAACGTTCAACTGTGCAGATCCAGCAAATTCTTGTTGCTTTAATATCGGTTAAAAAAAAAAGAGAGTAGGAAGAAGAAAGAATCTTTAACGAGTCGCACAATGAAGTTGTCACCGCAGCAAGAGAAACTATTCCGCTTCTCAAGCAATTAAGGCGACCGTATTAAGTAGACGAGAGACTTTTCTCTTCGACATAGCAGCTGTCATTTGCATAAATCCCGTCCTAGTAGCTGTGCCATGATTTAAAGAGATGAAAGATAGCTGGTTTATCAGTGAAACGAAGAGGGATTTTGCATGGATAACAGCTTCAATCACTCGATGTGGTGACGACATCAACGAAATTTCATCAGTGGATAACGTTAGAAGAAACTCCCTTTCCACTCGTCGACGTTATCTTTCTTGTCAACCACCTTTCCGTCACCTTTTTTTTCTCTCTTTTTTTATTCCGACATTTTTAATTTTTTACTTCCTTCTTTTTGATATCTTCATCCATATTTCCTTTTGCCATCGGCTCCGTAGGATCGTGTTGAAGTATAAGGCGTCGCCAACATTTTCTTCTGTTCTACCGAGTGAAATCCTCTCCTTCGTCGTCACCCTTGCGCTCGCTTTTTCCATTTTCCCTTCTTGTCCTTCCTCTTCTTCTTTTTTCTTTTTTTTGCAACCGACCCCGCATAATTGCGATCCTCTTCGCCTCGCCTTTTTCCAGTAATTGCATCCACCGAAGAAGATTCGTCTTTTTATTGCGTTGGGGAAGGGCGCATTATGCCGGACCGTCATCATTGTCTTCACGAGCACTAGTGAAGAGTTGTGTTTCTAGTGGCAGTTTTTTTAGGCACATGTAACAAGTTGATGGATGCAACTAACAAATGAATTAAAGAGAATTTTTTCTTCAGACATGTGTCTCGTGTCGTGTCGTGCGGTTGAACGACATTTCCCGTATTTTCCAATTTTTGTGTCGTTATATGCACGAAGCAAAAAGTTTCTAGCCAAATGTCTTTCCTTAGGTTAGGGTTAAGTCATTTTATGTCGATTAGGTTATTTTATGCTATATCTTCTTTAAAAATATGCCGTTCAAAAAATGATATTGTTTTAGTAAAAGCGTGGAATAGTTCGTTTGCAAATTAGATGGCAAAATGGTATTAAAAATGTGATATTACATTTAAGGATTCGATGCGCTAATTCCTTAAAAGGTATACGATGGAACATGTGCATTTTTTCATCAGCATTTCTCCATATTTCATTTTCTCCGGGGTTTTCCTTTGTCGCGGTATGCACGAAGGCTTGGCGATTTTCATCGCGACTTCGGTATTACCGAAATCCCCTTCGACTTACGGAGGTGTAAAATCCTCTCTGCGAATATTTCGCCAGGTTATCCGACACCTGTTCTGACTTATCGATATAAATTCACCGCTGGCCCGTCCTCGGTTTGCATTTTCTACTCGCGAAACTAAAAATGATTTCTTTCTCTAGGGATAACCTGTAACTGGAAAATCACGATCTAAAGTCGTTCCGATTTATAGATAAACTGAATAGGATTATGCATGTGCCATAAATTAGATTACTTGACAACCATTCAAATCTTTTCTATGTTTTCCATTCTAAGAAGTATATTTAGTAGTTATTATCAATTTCATATTCTTAGATACTTCATAAAATATGTTAAAATCTCGTTAAAACTATACAAATTCATACCTAACAACATTCCTGTAATTTATAGTTGGAAAATTCAATCGGCAGTAGAAGTATGACGTGGTATGGCGTGTAATTAGCCCATGCGTAGCATTAAAGGAAAATTAAATTAATAAATCAGTGTTTTTCCCGCGACGATGGTTGTGTTCGTCGGTTCTATGTTGATCAGCAGGCAGATACCACTAATTGCTTTTCACGAGGGAATGGAATATTTGTTTTTATTCAACGACACATAGAGGTAAATAAAAATCCGAAAAACACAAAATTTGCCTTTCTGATGGGACAAGATTTATTGAAACAAATGGTGTACAATTCGTTGAAGTATTGTTGACTTTTCTACTGTATTTTTCTTTTTTGTTTGTTCTTGTTTCCTCCCCTTTTTTATTCGTTGTTGCTGTGTTATTTTCGGCAGAGATGCGTTCCCTTTATGGGAACAACAGTCACGCATAATAAATCACGGAAAAGCTAGAGACTCATTCGTCTTTCGTGAAAACACCTTTTCGTCGTATTAACTATTCCAGAATTGCAAGCGACCCAGCGCATCATTTATCACGTTATATGTAACTTACCGTTGTTCATGGGTTCGGTATGTATGTATTTGTTCCTGTGATGCATTCATCCTTCCGTTGTTCATTAGATGTACGATTTTGTTTCTTGTAACAGTCGAGATACGTCTCAGCGACAAATAATATTTTCGAGGAGGGAACTAGAACGGCAAACAACAAAATAAATCTAATATTAACACGACGTAAGAACTTTTATGTAGAAATATTTATTCTTAGAAATTTGAAGGATACTAATTTAATATTATCAAATAACAATATTTGATTAAGTCTATCAAACCACTTGTTTTCTAGAGATTAAATACTTGGATTGTTTTGATTAATTTTCTACTCGTATCTTTCCAGATGTGCAGCAAGGTGGACAGAGAAAAATTAAATTATCTTAAGCTATGGAAATATTCAATTCCATCTTCTCGTAAACTTTTCTAGCTTCTGCATAGCGTATTTGGAAATCGATCTCATTAAATATAACGTATTCCATAATTTTACATAATTCATCGCACATCCTGTAAGACTGCGGAATGATATTCAAAATAGTAAGTTTCTTCAAATTCAAGGTTTAAGGAAATTTTAAAAGATAATTTTGATGTATGAGAGAAACTTATGCGGAGATAATTCCGTGTTTCTCTAAGTATTGGACTTCGATGTCCTTTTATATCAAAGTAAAATTTTTATTGTTAGTTTTATAAGCATCAAAGTAATCCTACAGCAACTTTCTCATAAAGAATCTATGTCTATTTATTGCAATTCTTTTCAAGCAAAAACAATTATTCAATGCCGACAAAACAAAATGTAGAATTTCATCAAAATCAATGGAGAATTTAAAAGGCAGATGGTACGAATATATAATTTTACAAAACGGAATTATGATTGATTAGAACAATGAGTAGATAATGCATTTTCCACAATAGATAATTGCGACCAGTATAATAAAAAGTTTCTAACATAAGGTTGAATGTACACGAGTGACATCGTGCGATCTCACTGCGATTATACGGCTTTATACAGTATACAAGTACCAATTTCAATCCTTCTTTTGTTCGCCATTGTAGGCATTTGCAAAGACTTTTCTATTTATTATTCACGTGTATGATTTGGCACGAAGCGGATTAAGAAACTCAACACACTCAATCGATGATGTACAAAATTTCAACACACCCCCGATCGATTTCTCAACGACATAGTAATTATAAGAACCACCGATCGATTAACTCCTCGCACTCTGACGATTTTTATTGTAAATATCTGTCAATTGATCTATATAGTAACCTTCTTCGCTTCCTTATTTTTATCCGTGAAAAGAAAATTAGATAAACAGTTTTGCACTACTGTATCATTAAAACGGTACTAGTGACGTGCGGAATGTTCAAAATCGTGTTTGCACGTGCGTTGGCAATTAGGAACAAACTTCCAATTGCCTACTATTACTCTGTGTGCAGTATCATGAGATTTTGGAAGTGAAATTCGCGCAATGATCTTTAAATGTGCCGAGATTTCCTTATTCTCTAAAGACTTTCACGATACCGTCGATTGTAGGTGGTTCATCCTCGGCCGACTGTTAGTCAAGCAAATCTCAAGAAAATTAAATTGCTCGACGTGTCGCCGTTGTTTGATCTCACTGTAGAGTGAGCGCGCGATACTACATTGCACGTTCATGCGTCACATACATTGTTATGCACGATATTCGTGCAAGAACGGCCACGTAATTACTCGAACACGCTTGTCCGTTCGCCATGGTTACGTGTTTCGCAGAACAGCCCGGTATGCGCGGTAGAAATAACAACAGCCGCTTCCGTAACTAGAACGTAACGTAGAGTAGCGTGAGTGAGAGAGAATGGAGTTGTAGTGTCCTTCGTTAATACCACGGCAGCGTGATGTCGTCCAGGGACGTTTGACCGCTGGCAAAAGCCAGGTAGACAAACGAAATTTCCTCACGATGGACCAATTTTTGGTTAGAACCTCTCAACACATAAACTTTCTTTCGTGCCGATGCGTCGTTGAATGGAATATCTGTGTCATTGTTAGACAAAATTTAAACTTTTCTACGCTGGTTTCTGTGATGTGGTTTTGTCAGCGAAAGAATTGAAAGCCTTCCGAGTTTCAAATGGAATATGATTTTTCATTCCTTGACAAAACTTTCACGATGTTCCTTAGAGTTCCTATATGCGTTAACAGAGCGTACAGTTGCAAATACTGGTCTCTCGTGATTATCGGAAGTCGTCAATTTATTTGTTACGGTTGTTTGCATCGAAGAAACCGGATTCTCGATAGAGATGATAACAGTCGTGCAAGCACGCAATCATTATATATAGGTTTTCGTAAATCATAAGGGAAAATTAACTAGCCATTCTCGTGCTGGTCATCCTTCACTGCCAACGATCAATTAACGTAGTACTTTTGAAATCTAATTCAGTAGCTATACTTTATATGAAATACAATTAGGAAAATATATATGCAACTTGCAATTTCTTATATCTGTTTATTCGAAACGATGAATGGAGATATTTGATATATATTTCATATCTTTTTCTCTCTCGTACGTAACATTTTTAACGAGAATTACATAGTGTGTAATAGTCGAGTGAATGATAATTCAGGCGAAGCATTGTTGAATGTAACACATTCGAGTGCAAGTACATGTACGTGGATTTCGTGTGAAAGGAAAAGCGGAAATAAAGGAACTAGCAGGATAGAAGGCTTTCAGAATGAATCAGAATAAGTAGGTCCAGACAGAGTGATATAGGCATGTGTGGAATCTAGGGCTACGTGCTCCATTTCAATCTGAATTCAAGCTTCATCTTTGATGGTACCGTACTTTCGGAAAATGCAGGATCGAACCTCGATACACTTGATAAAAGGTGATTTCGTGTTTACTTCATTCCTACGGTGCGTAGTTCGAACAACTTTCATGAAAATGAAAGTACATATTGATACCTTTAAAAAGAAAAATTACCCGTGTATTGTGATCTTTACATCTTATGGAGCAGAATATTTGCAACTTACATACATGTATGTATAAGTTCAACGACTGATTCTATATAAACGGAAGTCGATAGAAATCGTGAAAAAATCGAAAGATTTTGTTCATTTCTGTAAAGATTGATCTGAGAGAATGAAGCAGTTACGAGACTCGAAAGAAAATCATGAGAAATGCTGATAGATGGAAGATATTACGATACGAAGTAAAAGAAAATTCTGTTTCCATGGAACCAAATGAAAAGTATGAAACTTGGAGAACCGAGCGCAGAGATAAATCAAATTTCAACAATTTGTAGAAACAACTTTCAATTCCTTGGTGATTTGTTTTATTCTCTACGAGGACTTTCATTATCAAAAATCATTTCGAAGTAAATGTTTCTCATCAATTCAATATTTGATTCGGTATAAAAGATACAGCAAAGAGATCCAACACGAAGAATTACGTAGAAACGAAGGAGAACGGCGGAAAGAAGAATGAAAAAAGTAGCTACGAAAATAGAAGCTTAACGTGTCAAAAATCACGATTCGAACAGGAGCAGTGGGTTTTTCGAAGGGGCGTACACATACAATGAAAGTAGGTTGATTTAGATTGAATTCAAAGTGTCCTCACCCCGGGTGCATTCTCGATAGTCTCTCTCGTGTCCTCGATCGCGTTCTCATGCACATTCACGATCGTGTGAGGGTCACGCGTTATCGAGCGCGCATCTCTCTCATTTTAGTCGCTTATTCTATACAGCAATTCAACGCGATCTCCTTGTGTATATCTACTAATCAAATCTCTCTGATTTCTGACAGTTTCTTCATATTAACAGATGAAGCGTCTTTCGTTCGTAGCAGAAACGAAGAAAATTTTCTGTTTTAAGATCCTTTGAACGTTATCGAAAAATAGCTCAATAGGCATTAAATGACGACAGTTAAGTGAAACATTTAATTAAAGATCACTATTAGCAGTCGTACGGAGCTGTCAATATTTTCGCCTCCATGAAACACTGCGCCAAAGAATATTTCTCGTTGCCTAATAAAAATTTTTACATCTACCAACATGGCAGATACAAGCGACGCGTGAAACCTGCTAAAAGTTTAAAAAATGAAAATCGATTTTGCCGATTGGTGAACTGCACACTGAGGAGCTCGAGCAACCAGTATAAAAGTATACGAAGTGAGGATACGAATCAGTTCCCGTGTCTCGTTTTGTTCTGGTGCAGGGCAAGAGCGAGAAGTTACGTGTGCCGTGGTTGAGAGTTTGTGCCCGCTGACTCCAGAGCTCAGAAAGAGACGGGAAACGGTGATGTATGTTCGCAAGTTGAATGAAGATGGCTGATCTGTGCCCCAGGTTTCGCCCGTTTCCGATAGGATAACTTGCTGAATCTTATCCCGTTGGGATTGCCGAAAGGTTCTTTCTCCGGAAGCAGAGCCGCACGGCAAGTTGGCCGAAAAATTTTTGAATGGGTCGCGGTAAAGCTGATTTTCAAGTATTAGACAGGGGATTGAAGTGGCTTTGCGTAGAATCGCGGCTATCGTCGGGAAATAAGATCGAGGGAATCGGTCTTTGAAGCTGTTTCTTCAATGAGGCTGCACGGCAGGACTTTCCAATGGCGTTTCGGTCCTTCCTTGCTCTCGGGGAAACGAAAGCGTTTGTCTTGCAGATTTCTCCGGGTTCTTTGGTAACATGACCACGTGAAATTTATTCGTGGCTGACGATGGAAACTAGAAAATTTACGAGAGTGAAAAGAGACGTTACAGAAAATAATTATGTAGAGTACAATTCTTGTATCTTTATAGGCATTATAAAGGTCGTTAAAATTAAACGGTATGTCGTTTTTATTTAAATTCGGAAATTCTATTTTCGATAAAACGATAAAACTGTCCAACGAAGTATTTAGAAGTATAGAATCATGGAAATCGAAACGAAAAATTCGCGGATCCGCGATACGCGCGTGTCACTGTTTGACGATAATAGAGGTTTCCTAGACGTTGAGCCGAAGAAATTTCATGAACGCGTTTACGAACCACGAGAAAGTTTTGAAATCCGTCGAAGACGAGCGCAGAGATACGAGGAGATAAATGTGCGTGTGTTGGAAAGCTGCGCTTCAGCTTGGATCGGTTACTGAATATTTTCTCCGGCGCACAAAAATCCTCTGTTGTAAATTGTGTCCTCTCGGATCTGTATGGAAAATATAGCTGGAATTTAAATTTTTAACTGAATTATTGGCTGCTAGCCTTAGTATTGGCACAAATTATTTATAACATTTCGCGGTATTGATATTTTTACTATTTTCCTCTAAATTTTCACAAGAGATCTCGTTTTTTAGATTTTTCCTATAGTCTTTCTAGACGGTGAAGATCGAAAATCCATTTTTGCTAATTGTATAATTGTAAAATTGGTGGTTAGAATGGATAATTCTTGTCCAATCTGGTTCTAGTTCATAATCGTATTTCGTTCTATAATGATTTTATATTTTTCCATCTGCTGGGGAAGCTTGCCCCTTCATACATCAAGCGGAAAGTTATATTTTTCTTTACAAGATAGGGAAGTATGAAAATACGTACAAAGTGGATTGCTACAACCCTTTCAATTTTACAAACAATATTTCAACCTACAAATATACACACACAGAAGCATATTATTTCCAAGATATGTACCTAGGTAAGAATTCGTAAAAGAATCTTGGCCTCGCGCGTGTCAAGCTGTAGGGGTCGAATGAAATCCAACATGGAAGAAACCCTACCTCGTTGAAAAGGGGTATTGTTGAAAAGGGCGATAGCGGCAGAGGGAAGAAATTTTAAGCAAGAATAACGGAAGCGCATAATAGGAAGCAGAGGGAGAATTTGCATTCAACGTATTTACCGTGGCACACCGGTACTCGTTGTATTCCGTGAAGGAATTTTTGTTGAACGCGAAAACTTCATTTGAGCTGAAATTTCCTCGAGCGACGAGTATGAACTGCATTGAGAAGAAATTTTGATGGAAACACAAGCGAAGAGAAATTTAATCGTGTCCAAACGTAATTTGAGCTTTTTGATTACTGATCAGATTTTATTCACTGTTCAAGCCAGCTTTGACGTATCCCTACCTTAAGTTACTTATGTAATTATATGACGAGCATTCGAACCCTGCATTATAATCAAAACGTATAGATAGATAGTAAAAATATTTAATTTTCTTTATGTTTCGTTATTCTTTGGTATCGTTAAACTTTTGTTGTCACTTTTATTTTCTAACCAATGGCAATTCAGGTGTATCAGGGGCTGTTTAGTACCGACCCATCGTTATGAATATCTACATATATTGGCTGTTGGTTTACGATACGTAATTAATATGGAAATTTAATGCATCGAATAGACAGCCTTGATATCTTCGACATAAAACAAGTACAATCTAAGAAATAACAAATAATAATTGAAATATTCAATCGTAATATCTAATGATAAAAAAATAAAGTTATTTCCAAGATCACTTCAAATTAACTTCAAATGTTATTTTCGTGCAACGAAGTTTTGTAATTTTAATCGCAATCAACGTTCACACATGGTAAAACTTATTTCTAAGCCTATGTACACGTTAACACGGAAAATTTTTTGACGGACAAAACGAGGAGTAGAACAATTCTTAATTTGTCCAAGGTGGCTGAAACGTTCATTCGTTCAGAAGGGAAATAATGGCCGGTGTTCTGTAGCTGACGTCGAGTAGCCAGTTCACCGAGATAACTTTAATAGAATTTTATGTCTTTTGTGGGTCGGTGAGGTTTTTAAGGCCGAGCACCTGCCAACAGACCTTTCAGCTAAATAAAAGTGTCAGTCGCAGAAATAGCAAATGTTTCTCCTTAACCCGGTGTCTTAAGAAACGCTACCGAGAGTGACTCGTTATATCATGTTAATTGAACCTAAAACATCTACGCCAAACCAATTTATTCTATGATACGAGGTGCTACTTTCAGAAATGTTTCATTTAACGTTATTCCTTTCGATTTCGCTGCCAATGAAAGACGTCGTTTAAACGATTACGTTTCTCGGAAATGATACTATTTATTCGAGAAATTCTCGATTACGTTCTATTACAACCGTTTCAATCGTGTAAATTAGTCACGAAGAAGGATTGAAATTGAAAGGTTCCACGATGAATTTTCTTTCAATTTTCCATCATTTACTAATTCGTTTGTATGATTAATTCAATTTATTTTGGTTTATTTTCCTTAATACTTTCAAACTGTCTTAATCTTCCATTAACGGCTCCAAATACAATAATATTTTTTAACCAGTTTATTCTGATTTCTTTGCCATGAAAGAGACAATCGAGTAGAATATTTTACTTCCTGCTTCGAGTACCTTTTCACCCGGTTAAAAGTCAAGTGAACTCGATAATTTTAAATCTGTTCTTATAGATAATTCATATATCGTAAGGTTCACAGATCTCTTCCATCATTCACGTCACGATTTTTATCTTTCACTGGATCGATACCGTATTTAAAAATGTGATAATTATAACAGACCCGAAAAACCATCTACGCATTCTTGCGAAGCCCTTTTATTCTGGCTTTATTTACTTTATCGCGTGGGTTATTACATTACTGGAATTACATTACTGGATGCTCAGATTCTGGAAAGAATCCCGGTTATCGCGGAGTCGTTCGTGATCGATCTTCCACAACAATAGATCGACATAAAACCTGTAAAAATGACACAAGATCACGGCGCAAGCGAGAACATTCGCCCACATCGATCTCAAAAGTTTGTAGGACCGCGATTTTCTTTCTAAGAAAATATTATTTGGTTTGCTGTATGTGACGTGCTGCTGCCGATTCCAGGGGATAACGTTAATAGAATTCCATCCTTTCCGCTGTGGAACAGGGCAAGTCCTCGGGGTTGAGCCGCGACGAGACTCGGAGCAGTGTGTAAGCCAAGCATTTATCGAGCATCCGTTACGGCCTTCGACTAGTGATTTTTCTCCGGGGAAATCGAACGAACGGCTACCATGGCCGCCTCCCTCCTCCTCTTTGCGGGAATATTCTCCTCGAACTCTGCTCGACTACAGTTACCGGAACCTTCCACTTCGATTTTCCACTTCGGCCTCTCGCTGACTTTTAGCAGCTAACGCTGCACGGAACGATAAGAAGAATTAATTAAATCGAACGAAGAGTCTCGACCGAGTCCTTTTGAACGTTAGATCAATTAGTCCACGGAGCTATTTTCCTGGAAATATGACGGTCCTTTGGAGGAAGATCTCCTGTCGCGGTAATAAATTGTCGAATATCGAATGAAGAGCGAATAAGGGTTATATAATGTACCTGCAGCACCGTCAAATAAAAAATTCATAAACTCTTGACATTTCCACATGATGCGATTGGAAAATGGCAAAAATACTTGGCAACGCAACGTTCTGCGACTTATTTCTGTTATAAAATTATCGCTGTCACCTGCAGCCGCTCACTCTTAAAGGATTCTAAGGAGACTGGGAAATTCCGGTCCGTTTCGCATAATTAACGTCGGGAACACACGGAGCAACAACGGTTGAGGAACGAACAACCTGTTGATTTAACAAAATGAATTTGCTACATAGAATAGTGCAGCGTTCCATTTTCTTCGCTAGCATCTGTAGCTACATACGTGCGCGCGATTCAGCCGCTTGACAAGTTCGAGTTAGGTATTCGATGTGCTAATTTGCGGGGCTAACATCGGCGAGCCACGT
This sequence comes from Bombus impatiens, assembly GCF_000188095.3. NCBI lineage: Eukaryota > Metazoa > Arthropoda > Insecta > Hymenoptera > Apidae > Bombus > Bombus impatiens. The sequence continues at coordinate 254,366 of NT_176514.1, forward strand.
CAAGGAATGTTTTGTTTCGTTTTGGTGAATGACGCATCGTGATTCCCAAATTAGTCGTAGTACCATTAATACGATGTTGACTATCGATCGAAAAGTTTCGCGGAAGTTTAATCATCGAACCCGTTTGTTTATCCAATGCCGTGTCCAATAATCTTCGGGCCGAAGAAGATACGTTAGTGTTGACCGAAGTTGATCGAACACCTGCGTGAAAACGTGAATATTTGATTTTCGTGACACGTGGCTCGTTCTCAAAATCACACCTCGATGTTCGTAGCTCGATTGTTGGTCCAGTCGATTCCTTGCTTCGTTCGCGCGTAAACTTGAAAATCAGGAAAGGAATCGGTAGACAGAAACCAAATACGTACTTTCCAATTTTACCTTGGACTATTACTGTACAACAAGTGGAGAATTAATCAAGCGGAGAAATGGACAATCGGTAGAGAATTCTGCTGACGTTAAACGTGGCTGAAAATCTGTGATTTTTCATTTTGCAATATTTCTCTAATATTATCTATAATTTATGTTAATTGTTTATTATAGTTTGATGAATGTAGTTTGGTGAATTCTTCCAATCGTTCGTGAGCGTTTCAAAAAATATATCAAAGTTTGAAGGCAAAGTTTGGAAATGTATGAAACATTGAAACATTAGATGAAACTACTTAGCAAGCGCGTAATTGCAAGCAAACATTTGGTATTCCCCGCCTGCTACTAGAAGCTTCATGATAGAAAGACTGGTTACTAATGATAGTCAAACACAAAGATTTTAGGAATCATCTTTTTTTTGTCCTTTTTCTTTGTGGCTTCATTTTCACGCGTGTTATCAAAATTTAGAAATTGAAATGCGATTTGACCAACAGCTGTAAAAACGGGGTAATAGAAGAATCTTAATATCTACCCTTATTTAACCAGTTAAATAAAATCCATATTAAACTGCATGATATGATGGGAAATTTTCCAGAATCTAGCAAGTATGAAAATACTAGGCAATTCAATTGCACTTGATGCAAGGAAGTAAAATCCTGATATTTTGTTGCACAGGAATAATCACTTTTTCACTTCATTCAATAACGACGCAGTGAAGTAACGATCCTGATCATAAAATTAAATGAATGTACTTATTTATGTAATACTTGTGTTCGGATTTTCCGCCTGATTTTCCTTCTTCCAATTATCTGCATATCCCTAGAAAATTTGTTACGAAAAATTAGCGGCGTTTGTTCTAAGAAACGTATAATAGAAATAAATATAAGCAAGAGATTGAAATGGTAAACAAGTTTCAGTTGACTCTATCAATTGAACGCTATGCACTTGCTCTGTCGATCTGCAAGCTATACAGAAAGCAACGACAAGCAACTGAAACAAGATGCAATATTGACAACGTGAACATTGCATATTTTTCACCTACACGTATTTATCTGAATTTCCTTGTAATAAAATCGCAGGCGAGAGTATCTAACATTCATAGCTTGAGAAAATGATGGAAAGATACATCTACCTGCATTGACTCGCGGGAATTTCTCATCAACCAAGGTTCTTCGCGAGTCTAACGCGTGGATTTGATTTTGTTCGTGCGTGTATTCATGAAAGACACAAAGATAGAAATACATTTATTCATAAAGACGGAATAACGACGTGGGAATAGCTTCCGCACACGTTGATATCTCGAGGCTGTGCAGTTGCTGCAGCTCGAAAAATCACGGTAGAAGAAACGACGAAACGTTTTCCTCGGGGAAACTTTATGCGTGGTTTCCGATTTAAAAAATGCTAGTCGTTTTTGCATGCAAAGGGTGACACCGAGTCCGCGGTTTTCTGCGCACCTAGTGTTTTCAAGCGGACGACGATTTAGCGGGAAACAATGCACCACCCCGTTCACCAACGCTGTAATTATATTTTCAAATGTTTCGCTCGTAGCTCCGACCATTTAAACGAGCACGTCGTTGTCAACCGGATAGAAACATAATTAGATGACCGCGAGTTCTTGACATTTAAAGTTTCTCGTTTCTTTCGGTTGGTAGAAATGTTTTTTCTTTGATTAGACGAATTTTGCGTTCAATCCCTGATACGAAGGGATTAAACCAGTGAAAATGCTGTATTTCGATGTTGGTGTATCTCTGGTAGTGCCGCCTGAAATCCTAATTTTTAATAACTAGTCGCTAAAAATTGGTCATTTCACGTTTTAAAATATATAATAAAATTACTTTTTAAGCATCGACAGTTGTGTCACTGTCCGCCTGAAGGTATAATACTTTAATACGCTTAACCCATTATACGAAAGCATAATATGTTAATGCCTGATTTTACTGTACTTTACGTTACGTTATTACACGATGCATTTATACATGTTTGAATTTCATTATATTAATCGGAAAATCGATGTTTCCATCGCCATTATGTGTCGTACATTTTCGAGCCATTAAATAATTACCAGCATGTTTAACTATACTTATACTCGTACGTATATTCTAACGGGATTCTATATTCGGTTTCCTACGAAATTTATACCGTGTTTGCGTTACCTCGTACTATCGTTACAATCTTCCATCTATTTCCTCTTAAGAGAAAGATTTTTTTATCTTGTATGTTCTATCAGTTTTAAATTACAGCGTAGCATCGTCGGAATCCTTGGGTACCTTTCCATTTTTCGCAACTTCATTTCCAAATCGAAGCCTTCTTCTGATCAATAAACCCCATTACACGGGGAATAATTCGAGTTCGCAGCGAGGAGCAATTTTTAAGCGGAGGACCAAAGCGGTCTATCATTTCCCGCGGACGTAAATTTATTCTGTCACGAATTCTATTTCCCCGGGATTCTCAATACATCAGGGAATCGAGGCCTCGATGAATTCCTTCGATTTTCCTAAGGAGAGCAAGCTGATGGAATTAGCATCCTTCTTGTGCCACCGTATCGGATCTCTCGCCTGTCGATCGCGACTTTTCGATATCGACGAGCTCCGCGCCATCGCGCGTCCCTTGATCCGCCGACGGACAATCGATTTTTCAATCATAAAACTCCAGAGGTACTGGACTTTAATAAAAAAAAAGAAAAAAGAAGGAAAAACGCGACAGTTCAAAATATTTAACGCAAATACGCCGGTCTTTCCTTCAAAAAGTCGATCATTTTATTTTTCGATTTCTGCTAGCAATATCTGCATTCCCAATACCGGAAGGATGAACATTTTTTTTAAACTAATATCAATAGAAAAACTGGGACTTTCCATTTGGTTCGGGGCGAGGGTAACACGCGAACGGAGAGCTCTGTGGAAAAAGTAAAGTGAGAAGAGAAAAAGGAGAAGGAAACACAAAGTGACACGAAGAAGGGAAAATAAAGGGTGAGCATACGAGGAAAAAGTGAAAGAAAAGCGAAAAGAAGACAGAAACGAGAGAGAGATACAAATAAGAAAAACTAGAAGATAAGAGGTTAGGAAGTCAGAAATGCGGCAAAAAGTAAGGTAGGGAAACGACAGATGGCGACAAACAGAGGAAGACCAAGGAACACGGGTAAAGCGGGAGATAAGGCAGATTTCAAAAATACATTGGATAAATACAGCTTGTTAGAAAAAGAGACACCAACCAGGGAGAAAGGAATGGAGGTAATGATGGAAAAAATGGAAAGAGGATTCGAGGTAATGAAGACATCGAGGAGGAGAAGGACAGGGCAGAGAGAGAGAAAAGAAGAAGGAACATAGTACTCAAAGGAGTAGACTGCAACGAAGGAAGCTATGAAGAGACAGTAAAGGAGTTCATAAGAGAAAAAATGAAAATAGGGGCGGAAGTAGAAAGAACACACATGATAAGGGTGGGGGACAAAAACACAATAATAGTGGCGACGATGAAATCAATGGAGCAAAATATAAGGATAATGAAGGAGAAAAGCAAATTGGAAAAAGGGATATACATAGATGATCTGATACATAGATCTGACAAGAAAAGAAAGGGAGGTACAGCAACAAATAAGAAGGATAGCCAGAGTAAGAGAGTAAAGGACGAATATGTAAGGATAGGATATAGGAAACTAAAAATAGAAAACAGATGGTACAGATGTAACGAAAATGAAGAGAGGCTGAAGTAAGAAAGAAAGAGAGAGGAAGAAAAATGAAAAGAGGGATAAAGGGGAGGGTTACAAAGGGGATGAAAATGTGCTTCTGGAATGTAGCAAGGTTAATAAGTAAGGATAAGGAGGTGTGGGAATATTTGAAGACATTCAACGTGATCGGACTCACGGAAACGTGGATAGAGCAAGACAATTGGGAAAAACTAAAACATAGACTACCTAAAGAATTCGACTGGAAATGCAGGGCAACAATGAGATTAAGGAAAAAAGGAAGAGCAAAGGGCGGAGTAATAACGGGTATAAATAAGGAACTGAGAGAAATAGAATACAAAGAAATAAGTGATAATATAGTGAAAAGAAAAATAGTATACAATGATAACACGCATAGGGTGACGGTGGTTTATAATCAAGACACAAAAGGGACATGGAAAGAAATAGAGGAAAGAGTAGACGGAAGAGAAGAGGAAGTGATGATCATCGGCGGAGACTGGAACGCAAGAACGGGAGAAAAGGGAGGGCCGATAAACGAGGACCTAGGGAAAGAAAAAAACAGGCGATCAAAAGACAAGACAATAAACATACAAGGAAGAACTCTGCTAAAGTACCTGGAAGAGAGAAGCTGGATGATAATCAATGGAAAGGATAAAAAAGGGGAGGAGTGGACATATATTGGGCAGAGAGAAAACTCAGTAATAGATTATGTGATTGGCAGTCAGGAGACGACAGAAGAAATAATCGGGATGAAAGTAGGAAAAAGAACAGAGTCGAACCACGTGTCATTAAAAATAGAAATAGGAGGCCGAAATTACAAAAAACTGAAGAAAAGAAAGAAGAAGAGAAGGAGAAAAGGAAATGGACAAATGAAAGTGTGGAAAAATACCTGGAGGAATGTAAAGACTGGATCTGCAAGGGAAGAACAGTAGAGGAAATGTAGACGGAAATAAAAAGAAGATAAACGAAGCAATGCCAAAGAAGAATGTGAAGATAAGTAAATGGGGCATGGGAGAGAAAGCGTGGTACGACAAGGAGTGAAGAGAAAGGAAAAGAGAGATGAGAAGGAAGATGACAAAGTTTATGAAAGGAAAATGCAGCAGAGAAACGCTTATAGAGGGAAAAAAGGCATTCAAACAGTAGTGCAAACAAAGAAAGGAAAGATACGAAGAAGAAGAAATGGAGAAAATAGAGAAGATCAAAACGGAACAAGAAACGTGGAAATACATAAATAAATATAGAAGAAGTAGAGAAGGTATAGATGAGGATATAAGCGAAGAAGAGTGAAATTTTAGAAGGAATAGAGCACAAAGGGGGCAGAAAAACGGAGGGGCATAGAGCGGAAGAGAAAATAATGGAGGAGGGAGAAGATAATATAGAGAAGGAAGAGGTGATGTACCAGCTAAGAAACTTGAAGGAAAAGAAAGCCATGGAGGAAGACGGGTTAGAAAATGAGGTATGGAACTATGCACCGAAGGAAGTGGGGGAGGCGTTATGGGAGTTGTTAAGGAAAATATGGAATGGAGAGGAGATACCAGAAGATTGGAAAAAAGGCGTAATATGTCCGATATATAAGAAGGGGGACAAGAGACTAGTGAAGAGTTACAGAGGAGTAACATTAGTGGATACAACATACAAGATCTATGCAGGGATACTGGACGAACGGCTGAAGGCGGAGATTGAAAACAAATTGGAAGAGAGCCAATTCGGATTCAGAAAAGGAAGAAGAGTGACCGGAGCGGTATTTGTGATAAACCATATCATAGACAAACAGTTGAGTAAAGAAAAAGTGAAATTATATGCCTGCTTTGCGGACTTAAGAGCGGCGTTCGACAGGCTAAACGGAGAGAAACTGGAAGAGAAAATGAGGCAAATGGGGATTAACGAAAAACTAACCCGAAGGATTAAAGAGATATACGTAGAAACAGAGAATGTAGTGAGAGTCAAGAACCACAACACAAGAGAATTTTGGACAGTGAGGGGAGTCAGACAAGGGTGTCCGTTGAGTCCGACGTTATTCAACATCTATGTGGCAGGACTGGAAGAAGAACTAAGGAAAGGACAAGCTGGGGACATAGTGGTTGGAATAAGAAAGGTATGGTCACTGACATATGCAGACGATATTGTGCTGATAGTGGATAGAGAAGAGGAGCTAAAGGAAATGTTTGACGGATTCAAAAAATTTTTAAAGGAAGCCGAATTAGCGCGGAAAGGACCAAGATAGTTTTCGAAAAAAGAAGGAACAAAAGGAGACAAAGAAAGTGAAAATGGGGAGAGCAAGAATTAGAAGAAGTGGATGAGATAAGATACCTAGGATACATACTACAGAAAAACAGCAGCGATGAGAAACACATACAAGACAGGAAAACGGGAGTAACAATAGCAATGAAGAAAACGTAGATCGTGGGAGAAAGAATATTCAAACAGGACTACAAGAGGAGAATGAAGATGTTTGGAGCACTAGTAGAGAGCGTGGCGCTGTTTGGAGCAGAGGTATAGGGCTGGAACATGGAAGAAAGATTGGATAGAATACAAAGAAGATATGTGAAATGGATATTAGATTTAGATATGACAACACCAAATTATATATTGATAGAAGAATGCAAACTAATAGAATAGAAAAACTTTTAATGGAAATATTATTTTGTTAAACGACCAACCACGCTCTATCGTCACGCAGAATCTTATTTAATTATAAAATCTAAGGAGTTTTTCTTATAAGACGGATGCCTTTGGCACAAAACGTCGTTCGACGCGAAAATCTTCATCCTGTTACTCATGCATTATGTAATCCTGATTTCGACATCCAATCACCTGATCTGTCGAGACACACGCGCGAATTTCGGGCACACTCCTGTACGAATTCGATTCTGCGGACGTGTGTGGATTCGTAGTGGCACGGAGAAATTGCGGCGACACGTGTTCTCGCTGATTGCGATTCCGTTCGATTGGATTTTGATCGTAGATGGAATCCTGCATATCGTAATGTGGCCTCTAATCAAAATTCTCGTGTCAGTCGTCATTTGTCTTGGACGATTATTAGCCGTAATTTAAATAAAGTTTTATAAATGTAATGGTTTGATATCGTAGGCTCGATATTATTCTATGTAAATTTCATTGTCAATGACGTGATATGACCTTCACTGTCGATATTGCATACATGAATATCTATGCAACTTACGTTGTACACTTTAATAGATGATTCGCGTCTAATTAACATGCGCATTATGGCACAATATTGCATAGTGTACTCGTCCTGTTATTCAGTGTTTAGCAATCTAGTTAATTTAATTATGCTTTTCCTTCTCATGACGATATGGATTACAACATGTAATAGATAACAAGTCATGGAAGGCGATAGAGAATAGAGGAAACTTAGAAAGATAAAAGACGCAAGGAGCAGTTTATACTCCATAATTGCAGTTCCAAAGTTGTCCTCGATATTCGCCGCCGATGACTTTTTCCATGATCTTCCGTTCACGCAATTCTCGATCTTTTCCCAAGCCTCCCTTCCGATTCCGTATACGTTTCTATAAAGTTTCTTCCGAAGTGATGCAAGCGAAACGGACGTTTTGCGCGTGCACACATTTACCGACGTCGCGTCGCCTTGCGATTCTTTCGTTACTCGAAATCCAACTTTCACAAGAGTGTGTGGTCAGAAAGTATAATATTCGCGTTCCGAAACTTCCAAAGCTGTCAGAATTGTCGAATTTATACGGCTTGTTTTCATAATCTCCGGTTCGACGGGGTTGATCATGCATTTCCTTGCTAACAACTTCGAGAAAGGGTTTGATTTCTCTTTTAGTCTTCGTTCTGCAATTCGACGAGATTTCGCAGAGATCGCTTCTTCGTATGAATTTTATCATGGTCAACCGCATCGCAATTCTCGATTAAAATTCAATTCCAATTTGTTTAGACTTATCTATGACACGGGGTATATTTACATAGATACATGGATGAAAAGTATTCTCCGTAGAGCAGGATTTCTCAAATTTTATTTTTCATTTACCACTCACATATCTGTAGGTACGAACAGTGACGTACCACCAATTAAAATTAAGATGAATATTTCAGTGTAACATGCTTATGCTACTCTTCAACGATATTAGAACATAAAAAAAGGAAGAGACGATATAATCTTAACTGATTTATTACACGCAAAAAGTACTCGAAAAATTAAAAAAGATTGCACAAATCTTAAATCACATTAAAACACCTGCTAATTAATGAGATGGATGCTGCTCTAAGTTAGATACAAGCAATGCGATGTCGGGTTCAGTAGAATATAGTTTTAAGATTCGGCTCGAGGTTACTACGAAATTCATTTTTCATTGACACCATGGCAGAAAACCCACTTTGGCATAAACAAGTAGTAGAGAATGAAAGTAAAAATTTCAGCAATTTTTCGGATAACGATGGATATTTAGTTCTTGCGTCGAGATATACGCATTTCATACGCTCATAGGAAATTTTGCATTTACTAACATGGTCGTATATAGGATGCGTGGCAATCGTAGCTCGCGTAAGCTGGGTGAAATTGAGCAAATGCGAGTTGTAACAAAAACAAACGGCATTAGTTTGGTCATAATCTGTTTACATTTGCGTAACAAAATTTTCGTTTGGCCAAATTTAAAAAAGTGGTATAAGTGGTATGATGTCACCTCCAAATTCAAATTTTTACGAAATCTGGACGGCATTCGTTTGTCCGCGATTTTTCCACATTTGGACAATCAAAATTTTCGTTTGTTCACCCTTCTAAACGGAGTTGTCATTTTCTTTAAATTTTTATTTGGTGATAATTTTTTTTGGAGAGTGGACACACATACCCCATTAATAATCAATGAAAAGGTTCATGGGACGCTGATTACGATCTTTTTTAAATTTGGTGATGACATCTTTTTGAAGGGTGGACAAATGAATATTTTCGTTTCGTTCGGATAAACGTAAAAAAATCATGGACAAACGAATGCCGTTTGGTTTTCGTAAAAACTCGCATTTAAGGTTGTCAACTTCACTCACCTGCTTGCGTATTATCGAGAAGGGTCTTGCATTCCACCAGTGGTACGCGTACCATTAGTTTGAGAATCCCTGCCTAGATCGTAGAGCGTAGAGTAAAAGGGATGCGAGATTGGAGAAAAGTTTTTCCTATTATGTTATTTCAGAAGATATTGAAGTTGACGCGAGGCTTTGCATTTTTTACTCTTTATAGGCTCTCGTTATTTTACATATTAAATTATATTTTGCAAAATTTGCGAAACTGATTCCACTTTAAATCTTCTCGATTAAGAGTTCTCTAATGTTTGATTACGTAATTATTTATATTTTCTAGGCATTATGTGTACTATGATTAATTTATCAACTCGAATGAAAATTACCAAGGAAAATTTTAAACTACCAAATTTCTATCTGAAAACTATGCAAGTGTGAAATTGAGTTATTTACGATTCGTTAATTCTGAGAAACGAATGAAATTTCGCCGCTCTGAGGAAGATTTCCATTCGTTTAATTCACGGACGGGAAAAACGCGGGAAACTCGGCGAAAAGACGAGAAGAAAGAAGTGTACGTGCAGCCGATGCACGTCGATGCATAATAAGACGACGTGTTATAGGGTAAAGAGCTGGTTCATCCGATGGAAGCTCGTAGATTTGCACTTTCGTGTTTGATGAACTTTTTTGTTCCGCGGTAGAAAAACTGGCCGCAGAAATAATCTCTCCTTTTTATGCGCGATATCACGCCTCTGTTTCATGCGATACTCATTTCATTATTTACATGATAAGAAAAGTTGAAATTACTTAGCTCATGACTCTGTTATCTTAGTAGTAGCTGCGTGGAACAGAAAGAAGACTATGTCTTTTTGGTCGTTTCCTCTTGTTCGTATAATAGTTAAACGCTAATAAGTGAATTTGATTTGCCTAATACGGCTAATCCGCCTATCATACGTACTACTTCGCGAATACGGTTTCCGTTCGACAGGATCCAAAAAATGGCCAGAGCTCTCGTACCAATATCCTACTTTTAGCAAATGGCTCTGATAGCACTGAAATCTTCCACTCGCTTTACCTCGCTAAAATCCGAATCTCTTAAATTTGATTTAGTAGAATAACAAGATTAAGACGATGAAATTCAATTTAATTAAGTATAACTCCCCGAATAAACAAATAAATCTTGTATTTACTTGTCTTTGCGTTTCACCATGTTTAAACAGCATCGAAATTTATGACAACAAAGGGTGATCGCGTGCATGAATGTAAAAAACGCCAATATACCGTGACGTGAAAATTCCATACGGCATACCCTCGTATTCAGCATGAAAACAACACGAAAATTAGTCCATAGAGACTAATTTTATGGTTAGCGCAGGGCGTACGCACGCGAGGAGGCATATAGTGTTTAATACCACGTCTGTTGGGACCCAATGCACACGTGCAGCTGCGGTGACGTTTACAGAGAAATATTGCAGTTCCATGTGGTTATACGATTTTTTAATTAACCCTTTGCGGTCCATTAAAAACAGCCAGGCACTAGTTTACATGTTCGGCCACATTTTATCACCTCGCGGCCAAAATACTTGGTGGCGCACCTGTCTAGTTGTTCCAACATGGAAAATGAGATTTTTGTAAATAGGTTGGCGTTATGTCGCGTGAAAACGCGTTTTCCACCAGGGGGTATTTTGAGGATGAAAATTACACATGGAGATTGCGTGTGATGCGTGTAAGTTTAATTAGATTCAAGTTTCGCAATGTTTGTTCCCGACAGTTTAAATGGGTTAGATATTTGGAAAAGCAAATTTCAAATTTTAATCGTCAACTGGTATCGTATGTATCATATGTGACTCCTGAAGTTTCACTTAGATTCGAGTTTAATTGCCTTCCCATTCCCAATGGAACTGAATTTATGTAATAACTAAGTAAATATTGATCTCTTACGCCAAAGAAATATAAATTACGACTTTATCGCAGACACTTATGTAAATTTTTGATCACGTAAGACGTAAGAAGAGATACATGTCTTCCTATGTTTCGGTATATTCGTAGCAACGAGTAAGGACATTTATTGCTAGTGACTCGGAATATCGTTCGAACGTGGTAAACTCTTCCAACACGCTTTCATCATTAAGTAATTCATACTCTTTAGAAAAGTTGTTTAGCCTTTTAACTCACGGAAGGAAAATATACAATACTAAATGGAACAAGTAGGGAAAAGTTTCGTTGCAATTATTTAGAGTCTTTTTATCGTGCCTATCAGACACGATAAAAGATAACTTTCTACCAGTAAAAATTTTGAGGAACAATTATTTAAATTCATGTCTAAATACTACTATGTCTAAATTTATAATATCCGTGAATTATAAATTTTCCGTTACTAAACTTCGCGCAAATGTCCATAGCGTTCTGGTAAAAACTGTAATGGAAGGAGGAAAGACAAACTTCGAGTAGGAAAGTCGAGGATCGAGCTTTCGAAAGACGTGATTGACGTCGAAGGGAAAACAGAGTCAGCACTCTCTTGTTTTAAGGAAACTAGAAAATGAGCGTCGTGCTTACAGTGGAACGACTCTTCACGTTGAGAGCCGTGCTTAAGTAGCAGCTTTCGTGCGTTAAACAATGGATCAAGCCGATTGATCGAGCGAATTGCTTTCGACGTAAGACAATATCGTTAAACAAAACTTGGGCATGTATTTAGCTGGCAAATATTTACTGGTCCAAATCCCACAAGGTCCTCCAATTTCACTTTATACGGAATTCTTCTCAATTTTTTATTTTCCTTGGTTCTGCAAACTGTAAACTTCTCCAATCACAATTTTCATGATTCGCAACAGGAAAGTGTTATATACGTTTTCTTACTACTGATAAAGTAAAGAAAATGGAATTAAAAAAAGTTAGCAGTAAAGTACAACATAGTCCTAGAAAATAACAGATGATGTATCTACTAAATATACGGAACATGAACTATGTTTCATCAAACTCGATAAGGAGGACTCGACCCAAGTCATTCCCATTAATTCCAATAAATGTTCATGTCCTTGAAATTCTTTCTTCTTAATATGTATGATTCTGTATGGAGTATTTAAAAGAATCTACCGATACACCTCGATGGGAGAACTCGTTGCATTCTTCCCTAGAGGGAAAACGCGTCCACCGAGGCTCAAGACAGAAACGTTCGAATTGGTTCACGTCCTGCTTCGAATTATCCATTTAAAATAAGTATTCATGGAAAGAGCCGTTCTACTTTTCTTCAGACTTTAAAGGCCTTCTGTGAATACATTATTTCGTTTAAAGACACGCTTGATGCGGCAGAAACATATTCGTTCAGACCAATCATCGTGTCAAACGATTCCTGCCGCTTTTGAAGTCAGCAAGGAGGGGGGGGGGAAGAAGGGATATAGATTACTAGACGAGAAATAGATTTAAAATGTGCAGAGGCACGGTAAGGAAGAATCAAACAGGGAAAAGAAGATACTGCGCCGGGTGAGGTTTCCACGTGCAACGAAAACCTTCGGGCTATATATTGGAATGCAGCCTCTAAGCGTCTTGCAAACATTTTTCCCGCCGTGATAGATTCATATCCGGTGAAGTATTTAAACTTGTCAGGTACCTACATCGCTCGTGTACGTATACACAGATACACGCTACTGTGTCAGATTCACCGCGGATAGAACGTACGCGTGCACACGCGAGAATTGCGCGCAGGAAATCGATCGTTCGGTTGGCCGACATGTGGCCACAAAAAATGTGAGAAGAAGAAAAATACATAGGTATACGAAAAAGAATAGAAAGGAAATAAAAATTGGGAAATTTGATGACGTGACAGGTTTCATTATAAAACAGTTGAACGTATCGTAAATTACTTTAAATCGTTGGTCTTTCCGCACGGAAATTGTGAAACATTCTATCGTGAATATTTTGTTTAGAAATAAGTTTTACGGGAAGTAATTATTCCACTACTGTTCATTTTTTGGCGAAATCTTGTTTTTCGGTTAAACTAGCGTCCTCCGCAAGATCGTTTTACAGAATAGGAAGCGGTCATTTTGTCGATAGGATTTCGTGAGATACACCGTTGTAAAATGGCGTGCTCGCGAGCATATCTACATTTTACGCGGAACGATCGTCTAAATTAAAAATATCTACTCATCTCGTCATGTTTCTGATTGGAAGATAATGTTTTTGGTAAATTTTGACGCGGACAGTTCTTTTTTATCGCGAATATTTTCCAAATGTGCCTGTATTGCCCCGTATAGTATCAGCGACGATTTGAATTGCGTCGTTTTTTCTTTTTCTGATTAAATAGGATTAAATCTTTACTTGCTTTTTAATGGAACGAGTTGTCTTAATTAAAAATAAATATAATATTTTACAGTATCTTCTAATAAAAGAATCGCTACGCAGAATCTGTCGCTTTTTATATTCCACAGACCTTTAGTTTGACATATTTTATCAACGTATTATTTAGTCTGTGAATTACATTTCTCTAGAAGGGTATAGAGTACAGATACCTTACCACACATTTACAATTCATTCGATAACGTTAAACGAGATCACATGTTCTCTCACATGCATTCGAATTCTAAACCGTGTGTGCATGGAGTGTGGTATATACGTCTCTCGCATGAATAGGTATCCAATAACTAATGCGAGAATGTGGTCATACCACGTGCAGCATTATTACATTGCATTTTCTATCAATGCCTGCTAGCAAAGTTAATCTCTTTAGTACGTTTCGGGTTTATATCAGTAAGCTTTAGTTTATATCAGAATCAATAAATCAGCCTTTGATTACACATTACCTACATCTTTGATCATACCCTTCAACTTCTTTTTATTTTATATTTTTTATTATGGTTATTGAAAGCCATGTCACTGATATCATTACACGAAAATAATTAGCATTAATTTACCACAATCACAAATACAAATAGATATTCTGATAATAATTGATATTACATTCCATTTGTTATGTCGTTTTGTGGTCTCTATACTAATAACCACAGGTAAATCAAACTTTTAGGAAATACATTTCACAGACTTTTCGTAGCAGTGAAACATATGCGTATAATTTCCGAAGCAGATTAACGCGAGTCATAAGGTTAATTATACACGTATAAAATATTTATCAAGCGACACCTGACGAATATATATATATATATATATATATGTATAAGACATCCAAACATACATTACGTTTAATATTTCAGTTTGCAAAGCAGACACATCCGAACCCTGTCGACAATATTTCCTTTCGCGGTAATACATTTTTCGGCTGTACTTTTTACATTTACAAAGCTTCGAGCTCAAGCCGACCAAGCTAATTGCAAAAAATATGCAATAAAATCAGAGGTGCTCGATAACTTTTTCGCGAATGTTTAGACGTACGATGGATAAAACGAAAAACAAGAAAAAGCGTGTAATGACGTAAATGTAATATGCCCGAAAATGTAAAATCCGGCGGCATTTGGATGAAAAATATTGAAAGCACATGTATTTACATGCATGAATTTTATTCCTCTCGGTGGTTATGTGTCATCATGTACTTTTATTTCAAATTCGTATTTCAAAGTCGTATTTCAAACTCTCTCGTATCGTTAGTACTGCAATACATTTTTTTCAACTGTTTCTACCCCATTCCCCTTAATTTTCTGAGAAGCATTTCTTATCCTAAATCTTAAATTATATATATGATGCCAAAGAGGGTATAGTCTGTCTCCGCAAGAGTGAAGAAGCTGCGTTTTCGCCATTTTTTTCTCCTTTTTTTTTTTTTTTTTTTTTTTTTTTTTTTTTTTAGAAACGAAATCGACGACGACCATCGAGGTGATAAAATTTAACAAAGCTTTTATCGTAATAAAGCAAAGGCGAAAAAAGGGTGTCGACGGATGAAGTGCGAGGCATATAACGCCGAAATCAATAACATCTTCGAGAAGTCAAAAACTGTTTAAAAAAGCTTCAAAGACATTTCTAACTTGATTTCCGAATGAATAACCAGCCGTTCGTACGATTGGATGGTTCTTGATTGATCACGTTCGAAATTGCCCCGTGTCCTAAAACGAAACTCTAGACCTCTACTTCCTTTCATCTCTCCTCATTCCCCCCAATTTCTTGCCTTTGATTAAATAATCGCAGGCCACATGAAATGACGAGATAAATTCTTCGGACATTTCTATATTCCTATATGTCTGTGGTGATCGGAAATGATAAAACTGATAGTCGGTTAATCATGGATTGTTATTTTTGAATCCTGGTTATAAAAGCTTGAATAGTTCTATATTTTCCAATCGCGCGGGTGAGTAGAGGAAAAAATAGTTATTCAATCTAAAACTTCGAACAGTTTTAAATAATACAAGTCGTATATGAATATAAATTTACTTTCGTTCGTGGATGAAATACTTTCTATGGAAGTCTGGTAAAATGTCGTTCTCCTGCACGTATGTAACTCGTATTCCGTTCTGAATATTTTATTAGAACGAAGCACACGAATAGAGTGATATCATGGTTCGATATTCACGTATTCATGACGTTATGTTTGTGCGTAAAAAGTCGAATAATGTTTCGTGTATCTTCGTCTTTTCTTTCTTTGATCTTGTGCTGCGGCAATGCATACATGCATTTTTTGTAGATGAAATGCTAAAATTTCGATGTTATATATACATATATATATCGTAGGAAAAATTTCCTTCAAAAAGATCACATTTTCAGTTATAAGTAGATACATCTTTGTGACTGTTAATCAAGCAAACCTTCGAACGCATCGTAAATTCCAGGCAATAATCGTTCGGTTTGCTCGAATAGCATCGATAATACCCGCGATCCATCGATTTTCGTCGTTTCCCCCTAAATAATCCGTTGTACGCGGGTATAAATCAATATAATTTCATGAATATTCCACCATGGACGTGTGTCCAGCGTGTTATAATTTCCAATCCACGTCAGGTCGTATTAGTGTAAACACGTATGCCTCCATTTCATCGGCAAATCCTTCCGCATCCTAGCCCGAAAGCTGAATTACATTACAGCCGATTCGAGCTCCAAGTTCCTTGTTCATCGATTCTAAATCCTGGCAGCTGTCACAGTCGAACAATTCGTCGCGAATCGTCTATTTTTGTTACGTGTTCCATTGATCGGTATCCATTTCATTTCGTTTCGATGAGACTTCGATAGAAACAACGCGACGTTATGATTAACTCTTGGTGAATGGATCGCAAACAAGAACGATTGGCTATTTTCTGGACATTATATGAAATTTCAGTCTTCAGAGTATAAAACAAGAGGTTATATAGTTACCAATTTCATCCAAAGTTGTAACAATTGTTTGTTACACTCGTAACATTTCTATTCACTAACATCGTTAGTTGATAATTTATTCTTCAAAAGCGCTCTAATACGCTTATTATTATACTGCTTTGTTATACGGTGTATAATACAACTTCTAGTTCGTGTACTCGATTATCCGAAAGTTTCGAAATTCAATTTTCAACTTGCAACGTGATTGTAACGAGGAGAATATATTTTTGACAACATACGATAAGTTTGAGTACGCATTCTAAATATTGGAGCAAAACTTTTTAATTGTCACGAAAATGATTTTTTAATATCGTTTGACACGATGTTTTCTTTTCTCGTTGGTAGGGAAAATCGAGATTCGATCACGTGAGGAAAATCAATTGTTTGATGCTAGCAAAAAGTGAATATATACATATGTACAGACGGTAGATAAAGACCATATCTGTTTCTTGATTAAAGTTCTTCGAGCTTACTCTTGTCTCTTTGGGGTCTGTCTCGCAATTACGACGAGCTATCATTTTGCACCCCCTAGTCGTGGCTAACGGTGCATCAGGGTGATAGCATGCACTTACGTCAAACACAGTGGTTGTACTCGTTTAACCCTGTGTCGTGCAAAATGGGTTCTCTGCCTTCTTTCACTCATTCCAGCGCAGATATAATTTACATCCTGTAATATTTCAAGCGACATCCTAGATTGTCTGGACTCTTTTAATCTGCTAATGTTATACTATAGGCTGTAGGTATAATTACGAGGATGGCGGGTGCAGATGGTGAATTAAAGGAGCAATAGCGTGAAAGGTGTTGAAGTAACTACTTCAAGAAAAACTCTACATCTTTATTTATGTATATCCGTGACCTGGAGATCGCTATTACGCAGAAATATTCTAAATAAGGAGAGATCCATATTATTGTACCCTTCAATATACATTATGTTTTGGGTTGCAAAGTCTAGGAAGAAAGGAACTAATAAACAGATTTCTATTTATGTTTCTTATAGCCTTTAGCTAAAGCTATAAGGCTAACTTTTTTAGTAAAGTCCTTTTGTTATAAATACCAGGTAAATATGAAACATGCATGTAAAAATGAAAACGGAATTTTTGTATACAAAATACACGTTTATTGTATGAAAATGATTAAAAATATTTTATTCGAAGTATTGTCCATCGCTAGCTATACATTTTTCCCGCCTGTCTGGCAATTGGTGGATGCCACGCCAAAAAAACGCCTGTCTGGCAATTGGTGGAT
>NT_176514.1:272019-300141 GCF_000188095.3 Bombus impatiens
GGTCAGAAAGTGCGTGTCCCATCGATGCAAATAAATAGTAATCGGACGGAGCCAAGTCTGGTGAGTAAGCCGCGTGCGAAAGTATTTCCCAACTGAACGCTTCGATCGTTTCCTTGACCGGTTTTGCTGTATGTGATAGTGCATTATCATGAAGAAAAATTACTTTATGTTGCCTTTTTTGATATTCTGGTCGTTTTTCACGCAAAGCTTGATTCAAATCGATCATTTGTTGTCGATAGTGCTCAGTATTAACGGTTTCGCCAGGTTTTAACAGCTCATAATAGATCACAACCTTCTGATCCCACCAAACACAGAGCATTGTCTTCCGTCCATAGCGATTTGGTCTTATAGTCGATGTCGGCGGTTCGCCTGGAGCTACCCATGATCTTTTACGCTTAGGATTCTTAAAATATATCCACTTTTCATCGCCAGTCACAATTCGATGGAGAAATGACTTTCTTTTGCATCTGGCGAGCAGTATTTCGCAAGTGGTTTTTCAGTTTTCCTGCTGTCTTTCATTCGGTTCATGTGGAACCCATTTTCCCACCTTCTGGATCTTTCCCCTGGCTTTCAAACGTATGGAGACGGCTTCTCGTGTCACGCTTAATTGATCAGCGAGTTGTTGTTGCATTTGAGCATCATCCTCATCCAACAATGCTTGCAATTCGCTGTCTTGAAACTTTTTCGGTGGTCTTCCACGTTCTTCGTTCCTCACGTCAAAATTGCCACTTCTGAATTTTTTTAAACCACTCAAAGCACTGTGGTTTACCAAGCGCATGCTCACCTTAAGCTTCAACAAGCATTCGATGCGATTCTGCAGCAGTTTTCTTCAAATAGAAACAGGAAATCAATGCTGTCCGCAAATCGTAGTTTCCAGGCACAAAATTTGACATGTTCAACGCTATTACAAACTATGCTGTTGTATGAAACTTGTATTGTTCTGAGGCGAAAATGTTTGCGAGATGTCAACAAAGATTTTTGGTATCAATGACGCAGTTTAGTGATAACTAAATTATCAGCTAGAGTCATCTATAGGCAAATTCCGCCTATAGACAAATTCTGGTTTCATACTTACAGACCTGATATATGAATGTGCTCCCTATCAATTTCATTGTATTTTAACACTAAGAGAATAAGAATCTGGATCAGGATAATCTTATACATTATACTTATACTTACACTTACCCCTTTATTTATTTCAATATATTTTTCTATTACAAATTCATCCACTCGTTCTTCTATCAGTCAATCTCAACAAAAGCGATGCTAGAAATAAAAAGTTAAGAATATCGAAGGATTAGACGATTAATTAGATTAATTAGAAAGTATATCCTTGACGATGTTCTTACAAGTCTGATCATAATACTTAATTATCAGGCTATTTTACAAGTAACATCGTTTATTAATTTGCACTTTGAATTCGTTTCGATATATGCAAAATAAGGAAAATGATAATTCGATCGTTTCGGTTTTCGTTAATAAATCGTTTGTCATTAAACATTTTTCCTCCATCACCGAGTCCAGTTTGCAGGAAAATAGATGCAGATTGGCATTGTTCAGGCGCGTTGATGCGATCCCTAAACAAATCGATTCAATAATCGCTTCTATTTCATATGATAGAACGTTGTCACACATGGTGCTGACACGAGGCTGAACATTTCGGGTCGCTCAGTTACAAGCGAAACGAGTTATGAATTCATCGACCGATACACATTGACCAGTGTTACGTCAACAGCACTGCTGGCGGAACACCTCGTCCCGTGAGAAATCGGCTTAAAAGCACGACAGTGAAACATGCCGTTCGAAATGACTGATCGTCGTACCGCTGTAATTGCAATTATCGACCGATTTGAATCTTCCCCATCCGATTTTATACGATTCTCTCGAAACGGTGTCGAGTATGATATTCCAATCTTTGACAAAGTTATTCGAGTTCCCTTTTAGTTTGGTCTGTGGTTAATTTCCGATCGTTCGGTCGGAGCGAATACACGCGAGATTTTACGCCCTATGACGATTCCCATCGATTAATCTTTCAACGATCGTCTTTCTACGGTTCCCATCTCCTTGTATCTCGTCGACCGATCATAATTCTTTTCGAGCTTATTTCATCGATGAAACATAATTTCGAATATCCCCTTAATCCGAATTCCGCTTTATCTGTAGCTTGGAATAACAGGCACACATAGTCTGTATCCTCGATGTTACCGGCTTTCATCGTCCAGTGTAAGTTGATTTCGCGTCGAACAGCCGATTTTACATCGTTAGCCGCCGTAATTCGGTCGCCACTCGAAAATGAACATGCCCCTTACCACGCTGTACGCAGCGTTTACCTATTAATTTCGCGATTCCCGAAGTACGCTGCACGCTTAGTCGACGTATAACTTCATTTTTGACGTAGGGATTCCTCGTTACATAGCATCTCGTTCCCGCGAATTTCGACCAGCCCGATAGTATTTTATTCTTGTTTTGAAAACGACGTATACAGCCCGCGTTGAAAAGCTTGGCGCGTTTGATTGGCCGTTTTTCATGGAACATTCCTCCCATTCAATTGGCCGACGTAGGCGAAAGAAGTGGTTCTAGTGCTCGAGGGAACTGTAACGACGCGAAATGAAGACCGATGCGGAATGTACACTGCAAGATTGTAGACTGTCCGGTGAGTTTGCCACGGTAAAATAGAGCCTCGTTCCTTTCGGTATGTTTCGCGAAAATAAATTTCATCCTCTACTCCGATATTCGCAATTTTTCACTTGTTAGATAACATTTTTTTATATCGAAATACGTCTTATTTACATCTACATTTATAAAATAGTTGCATGCACTGCGTATTTCTAGGATAAATAAAATTCTAAATAAAAGTTATCGTGTGCAAATTTTATATGATAATAAATTTCAATTCCGCTTTGGCTATTGAAAAGTTTCGAGCTACCTTCTCGAGTATTCTTTGTCAAAATAAAAAGGTTCAATTGATGATTAACTCGTGCTCGTGAATACCATTCAGGTTAAGAGGAAGAAACATTGGAAAAGATTGAATATTTAAGTTGATTGATAAAGGCTGGTCTATCCTCTGTGAAATAATAAGGTCAATGATAATGGCCATTGGTGTTACCATCCCGAGGCTCCAACGATATAGGTCATTCTGCGTTTCCCATCTATCCAACTTCTCATGTATACATTTTAATATTGCATTTCGATGTCACGGTACTATAAAAGGAGACCTTGACTTTTAATAAAACTTTGTCCATTTATCATCTATTTTTAAAAGACATATTTCTGGATCTAACAGATATTTTCTCTTAAAATCGTGATTCACTCCTGAGATCATCCAACAGAAAGCACGTAATTTTCTTCTTAGAATTTGTAACTGTCGTTTCTTATTCTGTCCTATATTTCCTATTTCACACATTATGTAATTCTCTTAGTTTGGGTATATCAGAAAGTTTCGAAATGCCAATATACGGGTTGCAGAAGACTTGATTCAAATTTTTCCGGCATTAAATCGCGTGCTTCCGCATGATGTCTCAATTTACCGCGACCAATTTACCGAAATGGCCAAGATTGTGCAAGGGCAAATCGACGGTTTTGCAATTCATCCATTCGATTTCTCCTCGATCGTTCGAAAAGTCAAACAGCGCTAAATCGCAACCGGATGATTACGCGAACTTATAACCACAGGTTTTAGAAATTCAACAAAGAAATAATCGTGTTTATTGCCAACTCTAACTGGAAATTTCACTCGTTACCTAAGCGAAAATGGATTTCTGACCGCAGAAACTATGACAAAGATCAACAAATCTGTGACACTTTTCATGGAATCTACTTAGCTCGATTGTTTTCTAGAAGAATTTAACGAACGTGATTGTAAAGTGACAGAACAACTGCAAATTTTTATGCAAATGTCTTTGTAACGGGCGGAACTGCCTTCTCGATGTGCTTATGACTAATGTACCGATTTACGCAGAATTCAGGGAAACGTTGGAACGAAGATAATGAATATAAAAGTATAGGATGTTACGTATCGTACATTTAGCATTGAAATATATATTTATTTTCATCTAAATCAATTTTAGTAATTTATAATTTTATATAACGTGATGTTAGATTAATTTCAAGGCCACGTATAACGTAATCTGCAATGGTAATTAAAGTGTCATCGCAGTAGCCCATCAATAGGAGACGAAATGAATAATTAACGCTGATTCGCGTTATCGTCTTCTCGTTGAACTTTAAACCGTGTCAGCATTTCTTAAACAGTACTATTCACAGTGTTTCAGATTAATCCCTCGAAAACTTTTCTCTTATCGATAAGACTCGACAGATGTTACAATTTTAAAGCACCAAGAAGAAGGAATTTTGTGGTATTGGAAATTTGTTTTGTTCGATACATACACGCATCTACCGTGTATTTAAGCTGCTAAAATATTGATATTTCAATTGTAATCTTTCTGTCGATCTTCAAAACTGTAGATAAAAGTACTTTCTTTGACTTGTAACTCGTCGTAACTATACATCAAATTCGACCGCTAATGTCTTGTAATCAGGAAAAGAAAAATATGTTAAAAATTCCATGAATAAATGTTTTTTTTAATCTGAAACTCGTCAAAATCAAATTCGATCGCTATCATCTTATAATCGATTCCGCAAGAGGGATATACGTTCTGGTAGGTCGTACGCGTCGACCACAGTAATTAGTCGATGCAATCAGCTCCGGAGGCCTGTTTGAAACTTGCAGGCTCGTACATTATCAACGCGATAAGGACTTGTTGACCGGAAGAACGTGTGATATCGTTCAGGTGTTCCATTTTCCGGTCATTTTCTTCCGCAACTCTTTCCATCGTCACGTTTTCTAGCCACTGTTTTCCTTTTTGTTCTCTCTTTGTCCTTTTTATTGTTTGCTTCTACTCGTTCCCTTTCTTCTGTCCTTTTATCTTTCCTTCGCACGTCGACCAATATACTATCAGAGCGACAGGCATCGATCGTTAATCAAGGCAACACGGATACCGTGAAAAAAAAGAAATACCGATGAATTCACTTTTTAATGAACCATGACGGAGCGTCATCGTTCTCTAATAGCATTGCTTTAACGAGCCCAGAAGCTTGGAGAAACGAGCTTCATAATCGAATATGTTTTAATTGTCCTTGTTAACGGGTGTCGTTTCAGCCGATGCATTTTACCTGCCGTACCGTGTCTGTTATTTAACAGGTGTTTGACACAATTAACCGCACGAATGAATTGTTACGAAAACGTCATTGTCATTTTCCTTTTTGTTTTTTGATTCTCGTTTATTGAAGATCATTTGTCTTTGTCAATTGTAAAAATTACTTTATATATTATATGTCGCATACATTACTTGCGTACATAAAATAAAGAACCTTCACTTTCTAGTTTCTTTCCGTATATCTTCATAGATATATTTTAAATATTTATCGCACGGATCGAAACCATCAAATTTGCAGATACGATTTCGTCGTAGTTAAACGATTCATTGTATCTCATTCCTGACAAGTGAAATGAAATGATTATATCTGTTCCAGTCCGGTTAAATCTCCCGTTTTTCTATCAAAGCGGCTATTTCACGGCTTTGATCGATGGCACAATGGCCGCCTTTGCGACGCTTTTTTTCACGAGAAAGAAAGGCGCATAATCGGCAACATTATGCAACGCAAAATCGTTGCCGGTTTTACTAAAATTCATGTTCTTTCTGTAGATGTTTACCGTCACAATTTAGAAAGAGGAAGACCTCGTACTGTCGCGTTATCGTGATAAATAAAACAAGGCACACTGTTAATGCTATGTAAATGGTTTTTAGTTAATATTTTTCTGTAGAACCGTGCAAGTTTTTACGCGGTCACTGTGTTGGATAATGATAATGATTATTAAATGTGTAGAAGAAATGTTGCGTGAGTGCAGACGAAGATTAAATGTATATTTAATGATAACTTTTTATCGTTAAAGTGAAAAACAATCGAACTTCTTTTATATACTCAGATATTCTTTATAACACGTACTGTCTTACTTTTTAAGAGCGTAGAATAATTATACTCAAACTTTCAGAAATATGATTAATTATCATTAAAATTTGCAATCTATAACGCGATTAGATAGTTTTCTTAATGTTAGTACTTGTGGCATAAAATTCAATTAATATTCTATGTCCATAACATGAAACAATAGTTCTTCTAGAATAACAACTTGATATCGATAATAAACGAATGGTGAAAGGATCATAAAATTTATTGAACTAGGTGGGATTCGTATATATCGGTATGATAGCTTAATGTCGCAATAAAAGACATGATAAACGACGCGATGCGATTCGTACCATGAAAGTTAATTTCTTTCTAGCCAAACCGATAAATATCGACTCATTTTCAGTGACAATTCGGTGTAATTTTTACTTTTTCACAGGAATACAAAATCATCTGAATACAACGATATGTATATACTCGTTGAAAATTTCGTTTCATATTCACGCGGCAGATCCGTGTGTTTTTGTAATTGGTGTTATTTCGTTGAAAGTTTCGAACGACATGCATATTAAAGATAGCACATTACGTTTCTGTTTGTGCAAAGCATGGAGTAGATTTGATTTTGCAAACTCTATTCTGCAATTCAACACACGCACTTTGCAGTCCGCATGACACATGCTGTGACACGTGCTTTCCGAGGTGCTTTATTATTGCTTGTAATTGGCAAATATTCTGGTTAAATAGATTTACGTGCGCTAATCTGAATATTTTCGATCGTTCGATATCAACCTCGGAGAAACTACTTTAAAGTAATTATGTCGAAAGTGATTTTATTAATAAAGACTAAGAAATAACACTGTGTATAACAAATACTTTAAGCATCGAGACCATTTTATTGAGGAACGAAATTCTCTTGCACAGTATGAACGGGTTTCCTCGAATAAGTATACATCAGAAAGCAACGCCAATAGCAATCGTGTCAGTTAGCATCTTATTAAAGTTTAGAAGTGAATACAACGAAAAAAGGATTTGAAACAAGGTTGAACTCATCGATAGATTGCTTTCACAGTGCGCGACTAAAAGTCTCGACCTGATTTACCGTGAAATAACTTTTCCCTGGAGTAGTATCGTCACGATATTGACTCCATATGTTCGGCAAAAACGAAAAAAAGAAGGGAAAACGCAATTCTGTCGATCTTTGAGCACTTTGTAGCCTTTTGTTCTCTTTCACATTTAAAAATACAGGCATTCTGAAACTTTTCCGTTGACGTGATTAGTATTGACGTGTTTAGTCAAATCTTTATTGTTGTCGATATTCAACTGCGAAATGTCAGACAATTAAGATTTATAACACTTTCTTGACGTTTAACGAGGAAAAATGAACGTGGCTGCTGTGCCGCCTAATAATTTACAGAATACTTTTGGTACTTGATTACACGTAATTTTTTAATACTACATCCGTGTAATTTTTTAATTTGCAAAACAGCAGCTTCTTCGTTTTCGATATTTCCAGTCGATTACACTTTGTATTTTTTTCATGTTAATGCAATTAATTCCCCGGCGTATTTAGTATTTAAAAGCTGGATAATTTTTCAGTAACACAAGATTTTTTAATTCATTTTACCGCGATTGTTGCGTTTAAAATAGTGGCGAGTCTTCTTCGATTCGTAAAATGAAATTATTTTAACGAAACAGGAATCTAGCATTTTACTGGAAATATATGTATAGCACCGCTGGGTTTGTTGTTTGATACGTGTGTGAGCTTTCTTTTGCATGAAAACTGGGAGCTGCTAAATTTCCTTTTCTATCGCTCTTTGATTCAAATTTAATTTCAAATTGAACTCGTCTTTACTAATGATACGAGTTATACGACAATATACATATATGAAACAAAGAAAGTACTCGTTTCCAATTTTTGTAATCAACGAAATTAAAACCAAGATATGTTTTTTATTATTTCAGTTTTTCGTTAAAAAATTCGTAAAGACGCGAAAACCATGAAGTACGTTGACGGTTTTCACCTGGCCAGCGTTCTCCATCGATTCCGACCGGCCGCAAAAGGTTCAAAGGCTCTGATCCCTGCTGTTAGAGCCACGTCAAACAAAAAATGGCTTTTTTCCCCTTTTAACCACGGCGAAGTTATACGCGCTCGATCATTAGGTTTTAATAAAAACCAGCATCTTTCTGAAGTTCGCTGGGTAAAGGTAGATTTTTCATGATGTCCATCGGCGGACAATCCACAGTCTGTGACATCGGTGACACGCTTGAAAACCCTTTTCGTAGTTGAAATTCACTGCCAGACTTTCGTCCGTGGTTTGTCAACCAACGCTCGTTAATCTTACGGAGCTTTTCTATGGCCTTTTTGTACTTTGTAATAAATTCATCATTTTGTTCCTATGTCTGTTGCATAAATGATTCTTTCATCGATGTCCACTCCGACTATTTTCTTTTTTATAAATTTTATTTCTGGGAATAATGGTAAGACAAATGCATCGACTTATTTATACAACATACCCTATTTATACAAAAACCCTAAATGTATGGGACTTAAACCTCTCAACTGTCAAATTCTTTAATATCTTCCAATATTAATTTGAACAAACTACATAAATAAATGCAGTAGTTTCCAATCTCCCATGAAACTTTATAAAATTGAAATGGAAGCAAGGTATTTAGTTTATTAATGCATTATACCTACACTGTGTGAGACGCGAGACGATAACAATGATTTCTATGCTTTGTAATTAACGAACGCTGTTAAAACATAAAGGAATTGTTATTTTATTCAAACCGTGGTCTTTGTGAGCATCGCCTGTGTCTAATACTCGCGCAAACGGTGGACATTGTTATATCGCGTGGAAGTGTACCTTCCAGTTACTAATAGAATAGAATTGTATAAACTGTGAACAGTTTGCATTTTTATTATTGCATAAATGCATGGAATTTAAATAGGTTGAGCCTGCTACCAGAAATTCAATGTGTTTTCTCGCGTACTAGATCCGAGATTAACCGAATTGGCAAACTGTGAAGACCCTAAAAATAAATTGAAAGACCAAGTTTGTGCGATTAATTTCTCTAATTACTTCGAAGTATCATTCGATGTTTCTGGTATTACCAATCTTGCAAAATCTAAATACAGTTCCGATATCATTCTATCAAAATCGAACGGGATTTCAATTCTTTAAATTCTTTTGAAAGGTTACATGGAAAAAGTTCAACATATTCTAAAAATACACGTGAACTGGGTTCGAGTAGCCTATTCCTATTTTTCAAAAACGAAACGAAAAGGAAGAAAAGCAACCAAAATGGGAATTATCCTCTCGATAAATATTTTCCGCGAAAATAGCCGGGATACCGCTTTTTACTCCACTGAAAGCTGCCGTTATTACAGAGATATTCTCTTTAGTACAAAACGAATTATTCTCGCAGATTTTGGATACACCAACGATCTTTTCCGCTGTTCAAAAACCTCCCGACACAAACGATTCCGTTGTTGAATGACTCACTTATTTCCTCGTTTGCTAATTCAATTTCGAGTACGGGCTACGTGAATCTTCCTACTCTATGCATCATAATACCGCGCATTGTGCAACCGCAATTTGAGCAGAGGATTCGTGAACACAAAATTTAGGATCCGTTTCAAACTCGGAAATTTTTCCCGGTAGCTATCATTGTGCAAACCTTTCTACGGCGGAGTTGAGAACTCGCGATGCGAATTTAATTTAATTAAAAATATCACTAGTTGAAAGCCTGACACACATTGCGAAATCATTCTCTAACTTGCAATAAAACAAGAATAATTTATGGGCGCTTCCTGTAGGGTTGGCAAATTAGTTTGGAAATTAGGAAATTGAATTAGAAATTCGAATCTCTATCTTTTTATCTACTAAATCCTTTGTAGCACTGTATGACTTGAAAATTAATGTCCCTACCTTTCCTTTTTTTTTACTTGTCACTGCGCTATTAGGTATATCAACTGTCACAAATTAGTTCACGTACAGCAATTATCAATTCTGTTATCATCTAATTTCCATACAATCATTCTCCTATTGGCTAAGCAAAATTCCGGTTATATAGAATTAATTTACATACATTACGCGTAGAAATATTGCAAAGCTAGTAGGTTTAAACTTAGGCAGAATATAATTTAACTTAAAAGAGTAAGTTGTAGTAAAAGAGTATGATGTAGTTTACAAGTATAGTTTGATATAAGATTTCATATGTAAAATATAGTCTATAAAATATATTGGAAGCTTTACCGAATTTTGAGAAATTCATCCGAAAAGAAACAGTCTAAATACTAAATTAAGTATCGCGAGGCAGAGAAAAGGTTATACAATCAACAAATTTAAGGATTTACAATTTAAGGCTTTGGAAATTAGGTTTATCGCGTAAAAGCTCTAGCTAATTTTATTGGTCACCAGTTTACAAACTTTACGTATATGTTTTTCCAATACAGCTGTTTCGTGAATTTATTTTCGCGATGCAGCATTTGAGATCAATAAAATGCATTAGTTGCTTCTTTATTCTTGGGAACTTGGTCGATGTTTGCTCTAGAAAATTGCATATCGCAATTCTGTAGTTTTCATGATCGTTTACTATAATTAAAATTCGAATCTCTAGTTTCATCTGTGAAGGAATCGAAATTAAAATTTCACGTAAGAAATTTTGTCGACTTCGCTCCGTTTGGAACAATCTTTTAGATTTCATTTCGTTTGAAATTTTAATTCGTGGAAACTTTAAAAGAAATTCTCTTAAAAATTCCATACCAAGAAAAAGCATTTCTTTGTAATTTTTAATTTCGCTAATCAGATGCTACGTTCTGGCCTTTTCAAAGCAAACTGCAACATACAAATGTCGATCTTTTAATTTCAGTATTAGGTTTGAGGTAGTAAAACGGCTTGGCAAGAATTAGATCTGTAAAATATTGGAGTTGATTAAACGCGGTAACTTTCTGCCCACAATTTTGCTCAGCTTTACAAAGTTAGAGGTTGTAACGTTTCCAACGAATGTCAAAGTAGCTTTAAGTACATAAGTAGATACATGCCGCGCGAATCGCAATTTTAAATGGGAATCAAGGAACTCGAAAGGAAGATAATGGAACGGACGAAATTCTTAATTTCACAGAATCGTATGTAAATAAATTTTCTACTAAATAATTTTCAATAATTATCTATTACACGTGTAATATTTCCACGAACAAACGATATAGATTGTTGCATATTGCATATGAAATGGTATAACAAATAATCGAGAATTTAATATTATACAATTGAATAACGTTATAATCGTACTACATATAATACAAGAATTTGATATCGTGCGCCATTGTTTGAAATTCTCTCTAGAACTAAATTCCGTCAGATTTTTATAATCATCTGATATCTCGTATATTCTTTTAAATGAAAAATATCTTAACGTAAAGAGGTGGGAAATGCTAGTAATAAGCTTACTGATTTTGAAAAATCATAGTGACTCTAGTAAGCTGTGTAAGTTTATATTAAACATTATGTAGATATTGTCTTTCGCTATAGTTTAATTCTGATGGAATTATTTTTCAAAAATTCTCAATCTATTTAAAATCTCAATTCTACAGAAAACTTTTGCTTTCGACAAATTCTTTTGTAAGCAGTAGTAAATAATCATAAACTGTATGCAGGTGATTAAGAAATAAATTGACATGAAAATTCGAATAGGATTGTATTCGGAAAATCCAATATCACCTAGTATTACCTAATATACCTAACTCCAACCTGAGAGATACCATGCTAGTATAATGTTCTGTCAGATTCATCGAGATGTGCTCACATCTGATTATGATTTTCCTTCGGTCGAAATTTCGAGAAAGGAAATCGGATACGTCGACAGTCATGGAAATCGCGATGCACCGTCTCGTTTGCAGCGGCCAACGCCATGATATAGAACAAAATATGTATAGGTGTATACACGCTGTTTAAGCGAAACTGGGTCGCGTTTCGTTTTCTGTCCGGCCACGTACCCGCATTCGCGAGTGCATTTCTGGATTTTTTCTTTTTTCTCCGTCACCGCAATGACCTCGTTGTACGACGCGGACTTTCGATAATTAAATGTGCAATTGAAATGGCGGAAGCGATTTTCTGCTGGCCGCCTCTACGTCCCGCGACTCGAGCGTTCCGTAAAAATCGAACTAGCGATGTTTTCCATATTTTTCATCAAGCGTCGGTTCTTATTGGAAATTTTGATTTTTTTCGTAGCATGTTTTTTCAATATCGTACATAATTATAAAATTATTAAGCTCTATCAGCTCTAGAATTACCATTGTCGTAATATATTGTACGAAATTAATTATTCGTTCATCGAAAAATGTCTTCGTTGTCTCGTTTCGATATTTCACAAGTAACCTGATGCTCGTTGAAACGATTTCCCGATGCGCGTTCATAGTTTCGCAGTAAATCGCCGCGACTTTTTTTCTCGCGGTTAGTCGTCCTGCGAATTGTTGCCTTAACGCAACGTTCTCATAGGGAATGGTTTGTTATTAGGTCGACGTGACTCGAACACGCGAAACCTAGAGAGGATGCTGCGTGTGGCTACCGGTAAAAGTGCATCGAAGAAACGCATGACCTCGATGGGACTCTGTATGGAAATAATAGTAGTTGGCTGGCACGGTCCGAGTGTATCGAGAGCTTGTATTATTTATTTATCGACTCGCATCGTTCTCACAAACGACCGGGTTCTTCGATGCACTCGACTGCTTGCGCCACATCTAGGAATTTTCCTTTATAAATTAACGTGAAAGGATATTTTAGCAGTAGCCTGCTTGAACGAAATGGCAAAAATTATGTTGCGAGTCGAGAAATGAGGGTTACCTACCATTTGTACCTCTACGAGGCTCAAAGCTTTCATTCCACACGCAATTACTACTTGGCCGTATAATTAATCAAAGTAGGTTACCACTTTTAAAGAAATTTTTTTACAGTTCGACTCCGCGAATCATTTATTCTTTCTTTTTCTTTCTCCCTTTTTCCCTTTTTTCTTTTTTTTTGCTGTTGGATGCACCGAATAGAGGCATCGTCGTACCTAGAATATGTACGACCGCAAAAAGTTGAAGTAGAATTTACTTCGGTTTCTAGATTATTCTGGTGCTCATTTAGGAATGTTCATTAGCGGTGCTTTTAGCGTTGATTTAAGCATAGGTATCGTTATCGATTATTTAATAAGGAATCGTGTTAGAATATATGGATTTTTAATTTATCGATACGGTAGTACTACAATTAGGAATTATGGAATAATGTAGTACTAGATGATGCGGAATATTAAACTCAGTATGTATCGGATTTAAACGAATGAAACTGTTGTAACAATATATTGTTTGAGAATTGTTTGTTTTCCGCTCTATCGGAAGGGAATTGGTAATATGAACGATTAATCCGTTTCAGAATTTCAAACATTTTATTAAATGGTAAAATATTGTGATGATACAATATGGAATTAAAAATATGTGTCGAATGATTGCAATTTTGGGCAAATTTCCTGTGAACATTAAAATTCATCTATATTTTACCAAAGAAATGAAAAATGTAGAGAAAGTATAAATTTTATAATAAATTATTATGAATGCAAAATTTACAAGAGCTTTCAACACTCAAAACGTTTATTAGGTATTCACATAAATCCGATGCATACATTTCATTATTTGTTCTAACATGATCCTCGATAAATTGTGTTATATCAATTGATCCTTCTCTTTTATCCCCCTTGTATCATCGTTTGGCCTTCGTGTAACTCTTGTATCCACATAAATTAAGTAGTATGTGTACTATATAATAACAGTTTTAATAACAGTAGAATTAGTTTCGACAATTAACTATGTCGTTACTAGGACACGTGCAGCGGTGTTTCGTTACGCTACCTATTTATTTTTTTGCAATATTTTTCTTTGGTATATTACTGTGGGAGAATAGAAAAAGCGAAACGAACGTGTTGGATTTCATTGTTAGGTCAATTCTGTGAATATCATTCTTCGTATTAATATAGAAACCTTCTAGTATAAAACTAATAAATTTTATATTGTAATAAACTTCTGCAACGAATCACCAAAGGTACCATCGGCAATCGATCCTTCTTGTTCTTTAAAACTGAAAAAATCCTCAAACTCTTTTAAAGTTTGCAAGTCTGTTAATATTTAACAGCGAACACGCTAAACTTTCGCAAGTTTGTAAATGGATCTCTTTTACCGAACCAATTAATATTGAATATTCCTTTTGTGAATTTATTCTACATTCTAAGAGAACGTAACACAAGCATGTAAAATAGCGAAAAGTTTCGAATCAAGGAAGGTTTAGAGAAGAGAATTTTACATGGAGATTGGTTCTATTCAAAGTTCGAAAGCTCAGAAGCCGATATTAACTCGAATTCGAAATAGAATACTTCAGAATTAACAACGAAACTTAGAACATAGTAATTCGTTATACGGGGCAGTCAGATTTTTCAGACTTACACGCCTCCGGTTCTTAGGGATAATATGTACCTACCGCCTCAGGCTTCCGTAGCATAATATGTCCGGAGTTTGTGTCCTTGTTGGAAGAGTGTTCCGACGTTTCACCGACATTGAAGCCACGTTCATCAAGGTATCATCGTCTGGCGTTGGTATTAGTGCGTCATCAGACCACTGATGAAGCTGTGATGCTTGCCGAGATGTCAGAATGCTCTATCAAAAAAAGGAAATAAAGGGAAGAAACTACTGAGTGCCGCAAGACACAATCAGAGGGAATACCGAGACACTTCACAGAATATCGAATATTTCGAAAGGATTTCTAAAGCGTTATTTGAAAGTCTAATCTTAGTTAAGCGGACTGAGGAAAGTGTGTAGTGAAATTGTAGTAAAGTGTAATAAATGAAAAAATTTTCAGAAGATAGATTCAGCCACTTTGAAATAGATTCGAAGTTATTGTCAGAATTATAGAAGATATTGTTATCAGAATTTAAACGACAATCATAACGATATTTTTTTTCTCTGTTTGTTTCAGGTAAGAGACCAGAATGAATCATACCAGCAAAATTCTCTGCCCGTTGGTTATCTCGACTCTTTTACTTAAGAGTACAATACTCTGTGTTTTCTTGGACGAACTTGTCCCTTCCGGCTAAGTCGATCGTACTTGTACTAACGGGAAAAATTTAAATCGTTCTCCGTACAACGTAATGCCGTATAATGGTTATATTATAGAACCACGACCGACTGTCCCCGTCAAGGTAAACGCCATTACTCTGTTGACCTTAATATCGTACTTATGATAGCGGTTTATGTAGGCACAGGGGCAACGTGTATCACGATACTCGACTGATTTATTATGTTTCTCGACGATTTTTCTGATATGCCATTGTAACGCCGTTTTTTTAAAGATAGAATAGATTGTACATTGCTTTGGAAATGACGTAGAAACTCGTTTCTCCTGAGAGAATATAGTTTGATAGACACGCACCGGATCGCCATTTTGTTCGGATAGCACTATTATTTTCTCTCATATTATGTATTTATAACGTTATAACGCTTTTCATCTTCACCACAAGACTTTTTAGGCATATTTTTAGAAAGGTCTTTTGTTTTTAATTTTTTAATGTGCGCCTGTCGGTTATAAATATCCTAATTTTTATGAATATATGTACTTAGATATTATTTTAATCAATATAAAAAAGTCAGTTTATTGATCAATACGCTTACAAACTGATCTTTTTACGGAACAAATATTTTTTTCAATTTTGCAATTTCAAAGTTCCATTTCTATATGATTTACACTTTAGATTGTTCTTTTTATTGTCTCCTATAAACAATTTTGCAAGAGGATCGACAATTTTTTGTCCACTGCCCAAATAATTCCGTAGGATGACATATCCATATTTCATGTTTATGTATATTTTAGTTCCCTTCAAAAGGTAGCACGCATTCAGAATTTCATTTGGAAAATCAAGTTTTGAGCGTTTGCAACAAAGTTCGCAATATACTCGCATCTGTAATCATGCAGGAATTGAAAAAAGATATAGATTTTGGCATACAGGTAGAAGCAGAAAGTAGAACAAACCTGCAAATTTCATTGTCGACAAAATTTTCAATATGGTGCTTGAAAAATTGTTGATGAATGATAGCTTCCTTTTCCTTCTCGTAAAGCAGAGCAGACATTTCGACTGTGTGCACGGTACATATTGTGTTTGCCAAAAATTTGAAAAAATGATGTTCGGTAAATCAAAACCATTTCATAGTATTTATTTTCAACAAAGATTTATTGCTAACTGAATTCACAGAAAAACTTAATATCGTAGAAATAAAATTTCAGTACAAAAAAGAAGAAGATTAATAAAAAGATTAAGAGTATCTTGTGTTTGGTAGAAGCAAAAATTTTTTGTCGTACGGAACAATTACTTAACTACTTTCTCAGTAATTAATCTAACAGCATAAAATAAAATGCTATTTAAATCGATCATAAAAAAGATTATTGTATTACAGTCCTTATAATCTTATCATCCACTTTAGGATATTTCTAGCCAAGATTTCAACGACGTTAAGATCTGCCATGTGTCGATTGTTGGCACATTTACTTTTGTTGTTTTTAATTATTCATCTTCGATGGTAGAAAAGTGTATACGTTGAAAATTCAGTTTCTTGTTGGTCTATATTCTACCGTGTTTATCTTGTTATTGTTTTATTTCGTAGATGATGAATGGAAATTTTATTCCCTGGGAAGAATCAATGTTTGCAAAAGCATGGCGGTAATTGCAAAACTTGCATTAATATTTCATGCTACGCTTTTCATTCACGTATAATAATGAGAAGCAAATTGTTGTGCTAATTAGAGATAGATGTAGGTTGATTTTATGCTTTGATACGTACCTTTTTCTCTTTTTTCGCCCCATCTTCTCTGCTCAATTTTTTGAAAAACTTTCGTGAAATATGGTATTATCCTTGAGATTATCGCATAGTTATCTAACATACATGAACAACGAACAATGTACGAAGATCGTGTATGCGTGTGTTATCAACGTGAACGCGTATGTATCGATCTGGATCGCGATCGCGGCCTCAATTTGTATTTTACATGCATTGCAAAAAAATGTTTGTTCATCCGATGGAATGATTACTTCAAGATAAACGCAAAAAAATTCTGTCCTCGATCACAAATGTTTTGTTGCATTACAAATAACCGGGCGTATATACGATTCCACGTAAAAATATTTTACTGTTAAAGGCCCGATGAAAGATAAAAGCTTTCAACATTAATTTTCTCCCATATTTCCGTTCCTTCCAGTATTTCTTTATCGTTATTTTACGATATCAAAATATTCTTTTCGTTATTTCTAAAACATATAGGTTTATACGCTATAAATTGTTTAACATATAAATTAAATCTTCAAACACAAACACACACAATATTTAATTTTCTGCTTCAATGTAATCTGCGTACTTGATATTCGCAATCGCTGGTACATTTCTACGTTCCCAACGTTATTTGACAAAATTGTAATGCTTACGGTTTTAATTACAATTTTTGATTGAAATACGGAGATTTTGTTGATACAAATTAACGGCGTTCCTGTTTTTCTTCTCGGTATTTCCAATTATTTCCAACATTTTTATAGAACGTTTAATTAAAATGTTGGGTAGATTCGGGAATAATTCGGGATCGCGACATTGCAGCGATCCATTGGTGCATAATTCGACGTCAACCAGAAACGACGGCAAATGTTATCAGCGAAACGCATTTGATCATTGAGCCAGCCCTGAAATTATATTTATCCGATTATTTCAGGCTCGTCCCGAAATAATGAAACGAACGCTAACAGGTCCTCTCGTTGGGAAGAAACGAGGTTTGATAAACATGGAAACAAATGTGCTGATCGAAACGTGTATGCGAGTGACGCGAAATGACAAGAGTCGAGAGTCAAATGAATGCAAAATCGATATATAAATGAAGTTTGTTACGCGGTTGGTGATTGTCACGAAAATCATCTAGCCCCCCTCCCCCCTCCCGAAATAATTTCGTTTTATATCGACGAAAGTCGAAGCGTTAGCAAAGTTTTATACTCGGCGAGCGCAAAATTTTAAATTACAAATCAAATTTAATTGAAAAAGGTTTATTATTATCCAAACTAATCGTTATTGTTTTGTTGCGCATATATAGATACTATTT
Organism: Bombus impatiens; assembly: GCF_000188095.3. Taxonomy (NCBI): domain Eukaryota; kingdom Metazoa; phylum Arthropoda; class Insecta; order Hymenoptera; family Apidae; genus Bombus; species Bombus impatiens. The sequence goes on from NT_176514.1 coordinate 290,145, forward strand.
TAACAAACGTATCATTCTTTCCTTCATAATTCGATATTCCGTGAAACGAAATATTCCTGCGCAAACAAACAGTCATCAAAAACGAAAGATTGAAACCAGATCGGAGAGAGAAAAACCGCAGAGAGCCGAAAAACGAACAAGTTCGAACAGGCACTCCATAATTATCAACATACTTTTTTCATTCAAACGAGGAACATAATCCCGATTAATATCTCAATTTCCAGATGAAACTTGATAAAAATGTGGCGTGAGCATCGACGAATAATTTATATGTCGTTTGCAAGAAAAGAAAAATTACAAATTCGTAATATCCTTCACACTGGCACTATTGTAACGCAAAAAAGTTACTTTACATCTGGACATCGTTTAGTTACGCTTAGTTAGAATACGACAGCCGTCAGTGTCGTTGCAGTATTTTCTCGTTGAAATCTCGTTAGAGTTTACCACTCGTACGAGCAAAGGAGACCGACCTGATTAGAAAATCTAAAAAGGGATAGTGACACTGTGCAGCGAGTGGTTGGATGTACTCCTGGTGAAAAAAAAGGGCCGTAAGGTAGATGGGGCAACGTGGCAGAGGGATAAAATGCACGAAAATAAGAGAAATGGGCTTTTCGATTGTGAACATTGTGGCAAGTCCAGCTCGACACACCTGCGATTCGCGGTGGCGAACAGGGATGAAGCTGATCCGATTGAGATCAACGTGATTCGTCGTGGTCGAAAGCAACCCTCCACATCGACCGCTCGATCCATTTTCCTCTCCTTTTCTTCGAATTTTCACAAGGGATCGATTCGACGGATTTACCAGTCCTTGTTTTACATCAATCTCTCGTGACACTCTCGAGGAACGTGCCATGGATTAGATTTTGCTCCTGGTCACTATAAAGGCTCGAATAAAGGGAGGATCGAGGAAGCTTACCAGAGGGTGGAGCTTCGATAGGGTGAAAAGGTGCGAACATTGAATGGCAAGGGAAGTTACCGGTGGATCGATTGAAAGGAGTGTTAACTTCCTTGTTGCGAATATTAAAAGGGGTAATCGAGGGTCGGCTTTTCAGCTACATGACGAGTGTTTTCAATCGATATTGTCACTTGAAAGTACGACTTGTTTGCGCTCTGATGCTGTCGTAATTTTTTACACCCAATTGGGTTGAACGAATAATGGAAATTACATAAGTTGTAAAAATTTAGGTATTTCTATCAAAGGCCATTTAACAAATACTTATTCACTGCTCGTGACAAAAAACTTGTGTCCAGTTATCTATTAAATTCTTCCTTTCATGATATCTACACAAGTATATGATGTCTACTATATTTCTTTGAATTTTCTTACAATTCGAAAGTTCTGTTCGCATTTTCACTAGAGAAAACTCGAAGAAAATCATGGCGATACGCATCATTCCGAAACTTGCTTTAATCAGTAGTTATACCGGAAGATGAAACATTAAACGCACTTTCTTAAAGAAAAGAAAAAACAATGTAGTTCAATATTACATATTCATTCGTATTTCATTACTCCCTCGAGAAAGCGATGTTTTTTATAAACAGCTCGTGCTGAAAGTAGATACTCTCTACAGAATCCGTGGAATTCTGAATCAGGCATTACTTAAATAATGTATCGTCTTATTTCGGTACGAATGTTGTTTCTAAATGGTTACATATAAACGTTATCGTATGATTTTCCTCTGAAACATTTTTTCATACGTTTTATATTGCGCGAATTTAAAACGGACACACTAGCTATGCATGAAAAACAATAGATAAACTAGTTAAAGTACCATTCGTTGTTTACTGTCGATTGTTTCGTTTTTATTCGCAATAAAGTCTACCCAAATCTATTTCTCTTTTTAACTAAGATCTTTTTACAATTTCCTTCCTTCATCGCCTATCGAGTCCATCAAATTCCCTTCCGAACTTTCACAGATCAAGATTTACGAGCCGAACTCCTCGCTCTGTAGCATATGATCGTTTTATGACCGAATAAGTAAAACGTGGCCACCGTGTTTCACATGTGAACCGAACGATCACGGATTTCAGATTACGGGTCAAATCGCTTTTTCATTATACTCCTTTTCGTTGGAGCCACGTGTTTCACCATCCTAACACGGTCGAAACTTAGAAATGTCAGAGAGCGAATATTTTAGCGTTTGCTCGAGATGTTTGATCTAGTTATTGCGGCCAAACGGAAATTGCATTATTCGGAGAGTGTTTCTTTTATCCGATTTCCGGCTTCCAGTCGACTTGGCTTTTTTACGTGAAACGTAAAACGATGGTAAAATATCGTATGAAGTCTGTCAATGTTATTTTTGAAAAAATTTCAATACAAGAATTGAATGTAAAATTTTTCAATCGATCGGAAGAGAGAGAATTGATATTGATAATTTTGTGCGCGCGTGAAATTATATAGTTTGCTTTGAGACTGATGCATTATATTACATCATTCATATCATATTCAATTTTTTGAATCCTCGACCTATTTTCGAAAAATTTATTTCTGAAATACGGTTAAGTATTAGTGTTAATTAACAGTCGCTCAAAATTATGTCAGTCATTCCAGAAAGAAAATCCTTTTACTCTTGGCAAACAAAGAAAGAAAAAAAAACAAATGGAATCGAAACAAAATCGATTCTGGTTTAACACTCATCATGGCCTAATCCAGCAAAAGAGCTTAAGCACAGGTCGCGCGAATGTAAGTGTTAGTCTTTGGCCGTCCACTCGTGGGGATTTCAGAGCTAATTAACTGAAATCATTATCCGATCAGGCTATTCTCAAACACGGTGATTATCCAGCCGTTTAATCGGCTTCTGACTACCATGCACCGTACATCGAACAAACGAATTTCCTCGTGTTTATTTCCGAGCTAGATAGTTTTCCGATTTTCACCTATTTCACCGATCATAAAGTCGTCGCTTTATTTTCTATAACTATTTTTCGCCTCGGTAACAAGATGGATAAGCGAAATAACTGTTTGCATAGTTCATGATCGATAAATCGCGAATCTTCTTGCAAATCCATATTTTTATAGCAATAAAGAAGGGTACGAGTAGAAATTTGCTTTTTTCTATAAAATTGGAGAATAATTCTTAAAAATAATCGTTTCTATCCCAGAATAAATGTGATACTTAAATGAAAATGAGAATATTTTGGGAAAAATAAAAGGGCAGGTGTGTGCAACAGGGAAGCAAATATTTTGATTAAAAAAATTAGCTGGGGTAGGGTGCGTTTTCCTTTCTTGATAACGCTTAATTGTACGCTGAATGAATATAAGCATCATCGAAGTATTTTCAGTTCTTTTTTGCTGAATCTCCTTCAAACTGGTAGGACTTGAGTTTGTTAAGAGTGCTAAATCGATAAATCAAGCCTGATTGAATTATCTATAGGGCTTGAAAGTTTTACTTTTAACTGGGCCCAAGTTTAATATATATATGTATACATTTATTTATTTAGATAAGTTTCGTGAAAAAATAAAGTACTTTGTTCTAAAATTATCTCCAAGTACGATAGTTTCTCAGTTTTACTTCCAAATCGTATAATGGAATATTTTAATTCTTTAGAGGATAAAAACTGTATGTCTGGTTGTATTTAAATAATATCGCAATTTGCATGCGCCCCCATAGAAGCAATTTACTTAAAATGTATCCACCGAATTTACCGAGATTATGTCATTATACAGAATTATGTATTACTTTTTGCTGCTGTGCAGCAGCAAATCCCTAGTCAACATTAAATCAGTAAAAAGTGAGATCATATTGAAACATCACTTTGATCAGGCAATATAGCTCATTAATTTTAGTTCGCCCTTATTATTTATACAACGTATATTAACCAGATTTCATCTCAGTTAACCAATGACTTTCGTAAAAATTATTGATCCGCTTAATAATCATTTCAAATTGTCAATAGTGTATAATTTTCTTTATCTACGTGAACACAGATTTTGTTAGAAAATTATTTTACATATTGCTAACCACGATTGCTTTCAGTCTATCGTAAAATCTTTACCAAGCTGATCATCAGATTGTCGAACTGTTCAAAATTCATCGAAATTCCGTAATTTTGTTAAAAATTCAGACATTACTATCGAGCGAGACCTCTCTTCGTAATACTACTTATCAAAGATAAACTGATCGCCAAAAAGTGAATTAATATGGACATTAATCTCGGCAGCTTTCGTCGGAAACACACAGAGGCGATAAGTTGTCGGATTAAAGTACCCTGGACTATTGGTGCAAGTCTATTTAACGGCCACGCGTCGAATTCTATGAGATAGGATTTCAAAGAGGTTATATTTATTTGGCTCGCAATCGGTTGGATTTCGGCCCTTAATTGTAGCAGCGTGTCGATCTCGCTGATAAATCGCGTGTGGGAAGGTCACTGATTTTCATTTTAGATAAATATTTCTAGATAGAGTATGCACGATACTACCTGGAGTGTAAATCGCGATTCAAGTTACTCGAACCAATATCGATTCCCGCTATACTCGTTTAATCTTGAAATTCGCCCGATTTCATGCAAATCCGTGTTAATAGTCACGGACGATACTAGTTGCTTAACTCGGCTATGCTAATAATCTTTAATATTCCCCTTCTATATTACCACTACGCTCTATGGTTTCAATAATTGTTTATTGTTTTACAGAGCAATTGAATGTAACTTTTTAAGTAATATCATATATTTCTTGACGTAAAGTAGAATTACTAAAGGAATAATTAGAATGATGTCTTTTTCGTATCTTTGATCCATGTTATCCAAAAGTACATCATGGCCCAGGTAGCATGATGTTCTTCGAATTAGGTTGCAGGTTAAGTTGCCACGTGCGCAATTCTAATCGCGATCACGCAGCTATCTTGGAGTGGTTTAATTTGCAAAGTTCGGCTGTACGTAGGAAGTTGGTTCGCGTTATCTTTTTATGGAAAATTGTTGGCGAACGAATTAATTGCCGTAATCGTCTGGAGAAGTTTAACCTGCATCCACGATTTCTTCGTATCGGTTTTAGAGATTAATCTATGTCACACGAAGAATCTTATTTCCGGAATGTCAATCGGTGTTTCAAAATGTCATCATCATTATCTTCTAGTTTTATAATTTATTGTATCAGGTTAAAACGTGGTATGAAATTCTATATGCTTCTGAACTTATAATTATAAGTACACAGTCATGATTATTACTCACAATCAATTGAAAATTGCAGAATAGTTCGTTAAAAAAGGATTATTCTGTATTTCGTGTGTAAATCCGCAAACCGACAATAAAAAATTCAATTGGATTGGCGGTCAGGCGTGCAGGGTATCTATCCCTCGAATTCCGTCACAACGTTAAAATCGACGACGTTTAAACGCTTTCAATTAATTTCGTTCACACGTCCGACTGCTACAGGATTATCTTTTCTATTTTCTTTTTTTTTCCTTTAACAAAACTGTATTCTGCTGCGACGTTGAGTTAATTAAAACCAAACGACATAACGCGGCTGCTTTTCTAAAACACGGGAACGCTACGGTTTAATGCAACGTTTCCGTTTTACGGCACGCTTTATGAATCTCATGGATGCCCGTGCACGTTCAGTTTGAGAGACGGCTTAATTTCGCATAGAAAAATTATAACGCCGCCGCCGCCTGCCAATTACTCCTTTTACGAATGCTAATTGCCAAAGGATTCTGTCGATCGCATTAAAATTTCATTTCAATGAAGGGATCCTCGTATGTTTGTACGTCGATTTCTTTTGTTTCCACCGTTGCGCGAATCGAATTTCGATCGGGAAAAGGAGACCGAGCGAATTCAGATGGCTTTTGAATCGTTGCAAAAATCCGTGTTGTTCGATAATAATCTACTTATGGAAATTGTGGAATCGACAGTTTTAAAGAATGGAACGTCGTGTCTCATTGATTTTTCATTTACATAAGACAAAGAATATTTTTGGCTCAACAATTTTTATGTGTCTATTTAAAATTAATAAACACTGATCCTCATAACGATCGATCATTAAAGATAATATCTATAACGCAAAAAATCAATTCGATTCTCGATACAACATAGTTATTTCGGAACCGAATTAATGATCAAAAATCTAATAGTTGAATAATTAAAATGCGATACTCGATGATTCCATAACGACAATAAATTAATTTTGAATAATTGACCTGTATTAATATCGATCGGGGCATCAAGTTTACCCACTTAAAATAACATTAAGCAAGCGAAAGAAGTGTTGGGCCGAGCGACGATTCGCAATCGGATTAATCGTTCCGTAAACAGATAACTCGTCCACGATTGATCTCCGCTGCAAATCCAATCGTCCCGTTGGGTAGACAAATTATGCGCGATCGTCTGGCTTGCCTTCAGTTTCGCTCAATCTGTCTTTCGTGAATTTCTCGCAAACCCAGTCATTCACCTCAAAATCGATTGCGATAAACTGGTTAACGATTGCACTGCCCTCGATTGTGATTGTAGATTGACGAGCCGGTCTCTCTTTCCCACGAGACCTACCCTCGGTTTTCAGCAAAGATAAACACCGGTACAATTGGAGCCAGATGAAATAAGGTGGATCGCCTTAGGCGATTGGCTCTGACGCGACGCCGTCTTGCAACTTGATTTAGCTTTCGCTGAAAAATACCATCTATATTTTAACACTTTCGTTCAAGCATTTTACGAGTCGATTTCAACTCATAGACATGGTTCTTTGTTTCTTCCTTATGCTACGAGATTGGTTGTTTTTTGGTTGTTCTTCATCTTTATGACTCAATTTGTTGGTCTGCGTCAAATACAAAGGTTTATTATTTGGTTTCTTTATACAAGTGTCAAAAAAATAATAATAATAATAACAATAATAAAAAAATAAAAATTCACTATTCACAAATCTAGCAAAGTTAAAAATATTCGCAAGATTCCCATTTCTTCCATATAATCTGCTTTTCTGTTTATTTCCTTAATCCTGCTTGTTGTTTACGGACGTGATAAGATCGTGGTTGCAATTATCGATGCAAATGTTTGTCCTCGAATGGCGGTAGAGGCAAATTTCTAATTCAATAATCCGACGTCTATAATCGGTCCTGGTAGCTCGTCTTAATAACAATTTATTCCGAAATCTCGTTTCTCGTTACGGATGACTCGACCGCGGCTAGTTTACATGCATTTAACAGTGATTTTGTGACTGTCGTAAATGACAAAACCGAGAAGCTTGGATAATTCATTTTCTAAGATGGTAGATCGAGATGCAAATTTCGAACGTGATTCGAATCATGAAACTTTTACGCTTTCGCTTCAGTGAATAGAAGGCAAATTAGTTTAATTGAAGAATGGATCTATTGATCCAAATTTCTCTATGTTGATAAATCTTTTACCGACATTCCTTACACGTTATACGTTTTTTTAAATGTTCTACGATAAATTGAAAACAAAATCAATTTTGTACTGCAAAAATATTTTATATTTTTGAAGAGTTTATTAACGAAGAAATACGAGATAACGATACACCATACAATAATTTGTCACGTAGAAGTAGATTTTTCCATCGTCATGAATCATTGGATTCTTTCTATCGGTGAGTCATAAACGAGAGTTTCGATTTTTTTGATATTATATTTATCACGAATAATTTTATCGCGAATACTTGTTAGAGAATTGTCGGGAATTTAATATTTTTATCCACAAATCCAAATTGTGTTTGTTACAAGTTACGATTGATAACGCAAACTATTTAATTATAATCTTCTAATGAAATATCTCAATAACGAAAAGTCAACAACAATGTGCCATCAACAATTTGAGATAAAAGACAGATCAATATCGGTACCACCAATGGTTTACGCGGAAAAGATGAAAGCCGGATTAAATAGCCGGCTTCGTACTTCTAGCCAAAGCAATGTCTGGACATAACTGCCTTGGACCTCTAATAGCCATTCACCTCCGTGCATTGCACACATGATTTCACACAGACAGTCAGTAGCAGACTTTCCTTTGGACAATTATCCTATAAGTTTTATATTATCGTACTTCAGGTTACATTGTTTTGTAGGATCTTTACTACAATTAGTTTATTTACAATAAATGAATTAAACAAATATTGGTTAAACAGGAAACGATGGTTGTTTAACGTGAACTGATCACAATAACGTATTATAATTAAGACAACTAGGTAGTTAATTTACAACTCTCGTCACCGCGGATCCAACGCTCTCTCTCACGCGGACCACACTTTCTCGACAACGCAATTCGCACTCCCTGACTTCTCAATTCACACTCTCTGGCTTCTCAACTAACACTGACTGTTAATTCATCTTTGTCCTTTAGCATCCCTTAGTCTTTTGTCTTAGCCTCACCACGCACGTGACCAGGGTCACGCAGGCCTTTTCCGCGAAACTATTCGATTGAAAGACGGACGATATATTGTTGGGCCTGTCGGCACTTCGGCTTTCTCGCGACATTGTTTATAGTTCGCCCAATATCTGTTAGGCCTTTCGTCCACGATACTACAGTTTACGGTTATTGTTTGTTTTGTTGTATCGTTATTATTACCTTTATTAAAACATACTCAACTTCAATCCAGTGATGCCATTATTACACAATATATTGACATCATAATACACGATAAATGTTAACGGGTCCAGAGTGAATTGCGCCTGGCTTGAAATGGTATTAATGCTGAAACATTTACGTTGTGTCAAGAGATGAGAGCAGAGTACACGAGAAGAGAGAAAGGGAAGTTCAGTCATTGTACCTTAGAGTTTATCGATTCTTTGGAATTCCTTGGAATGCGTTGATATCGAGGTTAATCTATTTTCAAACCAGTAGGTAGATCGACGCGTCGGAATTCTGTGCATCTCGAAATCGAAACGTCAATTGGCTAGGTTGCGAGTTTTCGTGCTTCCTCAAGCGCTCAACTACCCGGAAACGTGGAAAATTGCGTTCTTCGGTTGTGCACTCTCTACATTTACAATTAATTAATCCACTGACAATTTTCGATTCCTCGTCTTGTATAATTACGGTCTCGAAAAGCCATTTCTCATATTCTAGAATAGTTCTCAATTTATCTAATGGACCCGTTGATTAATCGAGATAGCGAAACAAAGTTTTGATGAAGTGCCGTGGAAACAATGTAGTTTATGAGTATGATTATTTTTATGTGATATATATAACTGTGTATGGTACTTTGAACGTCTGGTGAACTGTAATCGCTTTAAAACAGTGCGTTTAATTTTTCATTTTGGCATAAAGCGATTTGGAATTAATATTAAATGTAACGATTAGACGTAATGTAAGTTGCATGAATCTGGTTTTCTGAAAATTGAAAAATTATAAACTTGAAACCTTGTATATTAACATCTCTATCTTCTTATTGTTACTTAATACTAAAGTGAGTGCAATTAATGACAGTCATATTTCAGCGAAGCTTAGGTCGTTAAATATCTGATGAGTGTATTACGATCATCCGTAACGACTTGTCTAACAAAAAATTTAAACGTCTTCGTACATCTAATTGTGCCACTAAGAGGATTTCTACGTAATATCTGATCTATTTCCCGATAAAATTTCATTCACCTCCGGTATAACTAGATTTGGCGCAGCTGTTGGAAACGAGTGAAGAAAGATAATACTTCTCTTCGCTAGCTCTGCTGAAATCTACCTCAATCTAAAAAATATCGCTAAAATTTTTTTTAATTATTGCAATTTTTATCACGTTACATACAGAAGTTACTGGCGAAAGTTTAAAACCATTTTTCACGATTACGTTTTGATCATTAATTGTAAAAAAACTTCAATTTGTAGTGGATAGCTTCTTTCCCATGTTCTTTCGATTTAGATTAATAAAGTAATCTTCCCTTTTTTAACGAAAGTTTAGAAAAGATATTTCAGTTCATTCCAGAAGTCCACGAATTTATAAAGAATTTCAGGAATATCTCCTGGAAGCAAACCCACCAAATCCAATAAGAAGGATCAATCTTTGCGTCAAAATAGTACGGATTCAGTGACGTTACGCGGATAGGAAAATTCGGCGGGGGGGGGGGGG
>NT_176514.1:300469-402426 GCF_000188095.3 Bombus impatiens
GGGGGGGGGGGGCAGCAATTTTCAAGGATCACGAATTTGCGTCGCGTTCGAAAATAGTGTTTCTACGTTTCCAATACCCCGTATCGCCATGAAAATGTGTCACTTTTTATCTGTATGTCAGTCTATTGCGACGCATACGCGTAACAACATCGTATTTACTATACTGTACCTACATGTATATAGGTTCTTGTACATACCATAGTATCACGAGCTTCGAGTTGCACAATAATTGTAGGCTCGCAGATGCAACTGTTATTTCTAAGCGTATCGCATACACAAAACATTGTTTTGCGAGTTTCTTGCGGTAGGACATCGAAGATTAATTTTCAAGTATTATTGGATAATAAATGAGCACTGTGGGATTTGAATTAAATTACCTTGAACTAGTTTATTCTTGATTATATCCACGGATCAAACATTTGTATATATGTAACTACAATATTTATATATATATAACAGTCTTATATATATAACTATATATTAGGTTGTCCGAAAAATTTCTTTCGTTTTATAAAGAAATAATAGATGCACAATGTTTTTTGTTTTATATTAGTTTATTGAATTATGCACGAACATAATAATAGAAATATAACAAAATGGATCATACCTAATTTAATAAAATAATATAAAACAGAAATTGTTGTTCATCTATTATCACCTTATGAAATGAAAGAAACTTTTCGGACAACCTAATACTATAACTGCATATATATATTTGTATTGTCTATAACTATAATTACAAGGCTGCGTATAATGAGACGCGAAACGTGACCCTGGACCGAGGATCATGTTCTCCCTCGTGGATCTTTTTGTTCCTCACAGTGCAATTAAAACATTCGAAGGCCTAAACGAGCGGAAATCCGGTGGCTCGCGACAAGGCAATTTTTCAAACGCGAGAACGTATTTCGTTCCATCGCACGATTTAACGCGTCAGCAATGGAGGACGTTCCTCATCGTTTCTCACGGACACACCAGGGGGATTTACATGCTACGAAACGCTCGTATCTCTAAATCATGGCATCGTGCAAAAGCCACCACCGTTTTGCTCCTTTTCGTCGATGCGTTTTGAAGGATGCACACGTTCATCGTCGGGAGATGTTCCACTTTCCACGGAGAATTGAGATTTAGTAGACCCTCATCGTTGCTACGTAAGGGATTGTTAAATTTCCCGATTTATGATGCACGAATCTTTAGCTGTTGTTTTTGACCCGATAACAAAGTCAGAGCTTGCTAATTTTTGTCGGGGTTAGATTAGATTACATTCTCTTCGATAAAAAATTGTTATTCGCTTTTCACCATTGTAATATCGTAAATATATATTGATGATTTATTTACAATAAATGGATTGTACAGATGTTAAACAAGATTGAATAAACAGATTGAAGAAACAGATTGATTAAACAGAAGAACGATGGTTGTTTAACGTGAACTAATCACAATAACGTACTATAATCTAGACAACTCAATAATTAATTTGCAACTCTCGTCACAACGGAACCAATGCTGTCTCTCTCACGCGGACCTCACTCTCACGACAACGCTACTGTCACGTAAAATAAAAAAAGGAAATCGAAGATGAAAAGAAAAATAAAATATAAAAAAAGTAAAAAGAGAATTTATTTGTTTAACACTTGGTTTACACTAATTACGATTTGCTCCTGAACTCTAGCCGTGACTTTCCAAGACCGAAGGTCTTACAACTTGACTTTCGATCGGATCTGTTTCTTTTTCCTTTATCACCCCTCAATATCCCCACTATCCACGCGTTTGTTAGGCGTCCGCGACCGTTGCCACGCACGCCTTCTTCTCGAACATTCGGCGGAAGGACCGTTGGGATATTGATGGCTCATTAAGCACTTTGGTGAGTTACATTGTCGCTGAGTGCCGCCACATTTTTATCTCCGTCATCAGTCCATCGGATTTAAAAGTGTGTTGGTCGTGACACTAGCAACACTATCCCGACAACGCAACTCGCACTCTCTGACTTCTCGATTCACACTCTCTGGCTTCTCCACTGACACTGACTATTCTAGCACCCCTTTGTTTTTTCTTAGACTCACCACGCACGTGTTCCGCAACTACTCGTGGCCAGGGTCACGTAAGCCTTTTCTACGAAACTATCCCGATATCTCTTAGGCCTTTTTGTCCATGATACTACACTATCATTTATTCAACTCAGCGTACCAGCCAAAGAAGAAAAAAGAGAAAGACCTGTTTTTACATGAATGTAAGAGGCATAAACGAGCCTAAGTACAACGAATTGAAAGAAGCTGCATATCAATTACTGATTATCGATTATATTTGGATTCATCAGCTACTATATGTTAGCTCTTACAATTGTACACAACACGCTACTATAAACTGCGCCTCCCTAAATCGCTATATTTAAACCGATTCCACGTAGAGGAAACGAGGTCTCCGTGATACGTATGCAAGCTGTTTGCGACGAGTTAATCGTCCGAAAGGATGCAGTATTATACAGGGAATCGTGAAACGAGAAAAATTGCGAATCGCGGAGCGAAAGAAAAGCCCGGAACACGGGGGCTCATCTCGCTTTCAGCCGTGCTGGATACAATACACTTTGCGATACAGTTGGTAATTCAGTTAGTGCCAGCTACGAAAATGAAATACGGGGGATCAAAAACGAGGGACTTGCCTATCGAAATTAAATTATTCACGTGATTCAGTAATATAGAAAATATGTATTTCTATATGCAACCTAATACTATAATTATAATTAATAATAATACTATAATTGTAATAGGTTATGGTAGATTGTTACTACCTCCTTTCGTTATTGTCATTAGGAATTATGATTAGGTATGGTTATATATTTCCCAGTGTCATCGATCGCTAGAAAATGGCGGTGAGATAATATACCTATATAGGTATAATGGCACGCAATTTCAAAGAGGCGAAGCGAGGATACTCGATAAAACATCGCCGAACTCGATTGTAAATGGATGAGTTTAAAGATGCATTTTGGATAGCTACGAGAGACGATTTCCGGGGATTTGTTGGACCGGTACATCTCAAACAGTTCTTAAGTTGTAAATCCGATTTCCGGTGCAGTTAGTAGGGTATAAATTTTCCTTTTCGTGATATCTTAGATCGATGAATTGGAAACAGTTTAGTCCATCATAAATCTTATCCCGAATTCTTGCAAATTCTTACGACCTAATCGACAAGCTCAATGCAATTAGTGGATTACGATTTCGATTTTTCCTAGTTTTGTGCAGATAAACGAATTTCATTGGAGGTAGTCGGGGAAATAAATTTGCCGAACGTGTCTCAAATTATTTATTGGAGTCCATGTAAATTCTATCTGTCTTGATATAATTTGATTTTTATTTTTTTTTCCTTTTTCACATTTGCTAATGACGAATTAATAATGCGAATTGCACAAATGCATCTGTCGAAATAATTTATTTCGTTGTGTGTGTTATATGTGTGTGTTATTAATACAAATACCTGCAATATTACAACGTGTTCATCTTCTTTGATTATAAAGTAATAAATTATATGAAGACAATATTTTCATCCAACATTCCGCTCTTAAATAAATCATCAGGAATATTTCATCATTTAGATGAAGAATAAGTTATTTATACCAGCGATAATATTTTGAAATTTATTTTAATGCCTCTTTCTGAAAAACTGGAATGCGAAATATTTTCCGAAATATACACGTTGATACGTGTTTAATAATGCACATACATTGATATTGCTGTGAAAAATTCAAAAATGAACACGTCTCTATTGTCGTCATAATAGAAATATATTATTTGGGATGAAATATTTGTGGCGGATCGGTATCAATAGAACGCCGACAGGTCGAGGCATCAATGCTGCGCAACACCTCTCGGGCGATCCGCGGGTACCAATCGCCAACACCAGAGGGCTACGACGACAACGAGTCTGTCTATCTCGCTAGCGGTCGAATATACGGGTGAATATACAAATACCGCATCTAACGAGACTCCCTCTATGTTTAAGGCAGGGACTACCGAGCGGGACTTACTGACGCGTCCACCATTAGTCCCGGGACGAAACGCAACCTTTCTTTTCATCTAGCTCCAACAACATCTCCGCCACATATTATTCAAGAGCATAATTTAAAACCAGGGATTGATCTTAAAATTTTTCCACAAGACACCAGTAGTAATGAAACGTGTATTTTGATTCTGGATCCCCGTTATAATCCCCAGTACAGTATAAAATACAGGATCTTCGTAGAAAATTGATCAATGAGTCACTGTTTCTATTACAGGGAAATGAGGAAAAATCATATCTGCCGATTGCAAAAATTATTTCTTAACATCTATTAGGTTGTCTCAAAAGTTTCTTTTGTTTTGTAAGGAAATAATAGATACACATTTTTTGTTTTATATTATTTTATTGAATCTGTTATTAATATATTATTATTAATATATAATTTGTTATTAATATATATATTTGTTATTACATATATTGTGTAAACAAAAAAATGTTGCAATTTTCAGATAAACAACGAGTAAGCAAGAAATTTTTGTACAATTTTTATATTTCACTACGGAAATAAAAGATCGCTGCTTTTTGCACTTGAAGGTGTGCGGCGAAATTTAGAATAATTTTGTTTGTTCGACGAGTACAGACTTAAAACGAAGCAGACCGTTTGGAAAAAAGAGGTAAAATTCACGTAGCTTTATGATCCGTTGAAATAAAACGATAAAACGACGAGATATCAGCGTAAAGTGTGGTCGCAGTAAAGCAATCAATTTTTTGGTGCAATTTCGGTATTTCATTGAAACAATGAAAATCGAATTAAAAGTAACGCGTGCGATTGCACTTTGGGGATTGCCGTTTACGTGTCTCATGGGGAAAGCTGCAAATAACAGGAACAGTCCAGATTCTGTGGTAGTTTCAGGCGTAAATTCTTTTTCGTGAAAATGAACAGGAATCAGACATTAGAGAACTATTGAAATAGCGAAAATTAAATGAAACCCTAGTTGCAGAAAAAATTGCATCGTAAAGTTAATAAATATGTTCACGGAATATCAACGGAAATCTATTGAAAAATTCTATGATATTTTCGATTGAATTTTGCGTTTAATTATCGGAATTTTAAATGAAACTTATTAATTCTTAATGAAACTTATAATTAATAATATTAGTGCGATCGTGGAGGAGATGAAAGTAAAAATAGGTAAAATATAGAAGAATAAGAGAAAATGGAAAAGAGAGGAAATTAGAAGAAAGAAAGAGGAAAGAAGGTATGCGAATCAGAATACAATAAATAGTACATGGAAATAAGAGCGGAAGGAATACCAGAATATCTGGAAAAAACATGGAACGAGAATCAAGTGAGGAGAATCGTAAGATTCAGATTACGGAACTAGATTAGTGGAGGGAAGTATTGATGAAAAAAAAGGGGGAAAGGTGCTATGTGGAGAAGAGGAAGAGACATGGGAATACGTGTTGGAAATATGCGGCAGGTACGAGGAAGAATCGAGAGGATGGCAGGAAAACATGGAGGGGATATTAAAAGAGGTGAGGGGACGGGTGGATAGACAGTAGAGAACTTAGAGAAGAAGAAAATAGAAAGGGCTGAAGGATAGAGGAAGGGGCAAAGTAACGGAATGAAGGTAAAGCCAAAAAAAGATGTATCAGTCAATAGGTTAGATCAATGTCTTTCAGCAAGCCTTGAGGCGGGCAAGGAAACACACCAACGCCCGCGGGCAGATTTGAAGCTAAAGACGTGAGCTCGTGGTGTCACATACATTCAAGCAGAGTGAGGAAATGACGTTTGCGATAAGAATATAGGCTTGCAATAAGAGTAGAACTATACATGTTGTTTAGTGTGGATTGTCCACTATTCAGTTTCGAGCACCTAATTGTTATAAAGGAATTAATTTCTTACTGCTGAATTAATTACAAAATTAATTATAGAATTATTACAATTATAGAATTAATTAATTAATTAATTTAGTTCTGTATTACATAGTAATAAATTGTATTGTTATTCTTTCAATACTTCCAATTTCTTCAATTTTTATTTATCTATTTTATATTTTATATTATATTGATATTTACCTAACCAACATTTTTTCACGTTTTCCGTTACATATCTTTGAAACATAATTGTTCTTCTTAAGACGGACGATTGTTACTACATACATACATAAGTACATCTGTACATGCACCGTTGCTGCACATTTGTTTACACCTAGAGAAGGATAATACATTGTCCCTGCGGACAATGACTGAACGACATCGGATTAACCTACGATTTACGTTCGAGAATGCCCGTAATATTTACGTTTGGTTCGATCATCGCATTACGGGCTATGCCTGTAGCTGTAGGTTAAGGGGTTAAATGGCGTAAAGCAGGTGCAGTAAAGATCAAAATTCTGGTGTATAGACAGAAGTAAAATGAGAATAGGATAGAAATAGGACGATTAAATCGAGACACAGGTAACGTAAAATAAAATAAGCTGGCTTAAGTACAGAATAACAACTATTGTATAAGAACTTCGTAGTCCCGAAAGGAAAACAACAAAACATTACTAAAACTATTAATGCAATCGTTGCAAAGGACCCTGTTCTTTTCTTCCACGTCAATTGCTTTTTGTTACTTGCATTGAATAGGTGTAACGCAAGCGACGCATGAAGAAATCACCGTCGAAAAGGTCCTTTGTCGCGAGAAGGGGGTAGAAAACGTAATTCCGGTAACACAATAATTCACTGTCGGTTATAGCGAGTTTAATTACAAATCTCGCATATTTGAGGCGGTCGATACAAAGGGGTATTGCTGGAGTACAAATAGCCAGAGGCTCCTTTCCGACCTCGAAACGTAGTTCCGGTCCTAGCAGCACGGTGACACGACGGGGTGCGTTATTTAAATTCAAATGTGACTGTCCGCAGCGGAACGGTTGCAAAAGGGAGCCCAGTCAAATCGTACCTGCTATCAATGACACAAAAGAATTCGAAATCGCCGACTTCTGATTGCCACCCTTTTATGCAGCTCCATACTACCTCGAAATCGATTCTCAAATTTCCTCTATACGTTTGCTTACCTATGCGCGAGAACGCTTAGGAATTTCGATTCGTGGTATTAGTCAGCTTGACAATGTGTATACATCGATTAATATTGTTTTTAATTTATGTGATATTCGCTGATATCGACATTAGTTGGTGATCCCTTCTCGAATACAAATTTAATGTGTATTTTGTTTGACATTTATTACTAATTATTTATTTTTGGATCTTCTTGATTTTCAGTAATGCTGCTTCTTTCTACAACATAGCGGGTAACGTCAAACACTTCTCCTTTGTCAATATTAGTTTCATTTACAAAATTTGTTCATTACCAAAATTATTTAACGAACTTGACGTCCTACGCGTAGAATCCCTTGCGCATCTTCTATCACTTATTACGCGACAACGACAAAGTGTAAAAGTTAAATCAACTTGGTACATGTGCAGCTTACGTAGCATAGTTATATACAACTTTTAACTAGTCTTTGGTCCTTTAATTAACAAGCAAGTATGGTAGACTTCGCGTGACCTTAACAACAAAATAAAGGATGACCATATAGCTAATATCTTTAATACGAGGGTCGTCTTTAGAGTAGCACCCTTTTACGTATAGAAGCCATATAAGACGATGGAATGTACTTACAGAAGGTTATCTAGCTTCATTCATATATTAACATAAGTCATATCAAATTTTTTGCTTAAATATTTAATATTGTCGTTGTATCACACGTTCAAAATGCCAATGCGAATTGAAAATCCCGTCAACGATGCTTTCGCGCTTTTTGAACGCTGAAAATATTCTTCCAAAAGGAATTCACCACCGACTTATAGCAGTTTACGACAATAAGTTATGGATGCATCATTAGTAAGACGATGGGTGCAGGAATTCAATAGGGACAAAGAAACTGTGTGTGATCGTAAGCGATCCGGCCTCCTGTCCCTGATTACAGAGGTGTCTAAGAACGTGTTTGCGACATCATTGCAAATGATAGACGCATCAAACGAGCCAGATTACCATCTTTTTCTTTTTTACGAAACTTAAAGAGCTTGTTGGTCGATAACGCTTCACAAGAAACGATGATTTAAAGACCTGCACAAGACGATGGTTATGTGAACTGACGGCAGAAGTGTATGACAAAGGTATCCAAAAACTCGTATAACGTTACGATAAATGTTCAAATAGGACTGGTGGTTCTATTGAAAAATAATTCAGTGTCTGGACGACACTCAGCCAACGATAATTAGAAGGGCAGGCAAAATTCTAGAATGAAATTGGAGTATTTGAAATATAGAAATGTTGATTAAAATTTAGTGTTTTGCTGTGACAAATAAACATCTTTTCTGAAATAACACGCATCTGTTTGAAAATATTTCGAAAATATATCAAAAATAAGAAACTGATTCACGAAGATCGCATAGAAGTTGCGTGTGTATAGTTATTATTGCCATGTTGGCTGCGCCGTGGAACGTAGACTTCATACTCGCTTTGGAACATCGTAGCCATTATTGAATCTTTGATCACGTTCAGGATTTTAGGAATGCAATATAATGTGCGCTGCCATTACTCGCGTAACATCGTTCCTGTAACGATGCATCGGTGATTCGAGCATTAATGAAGATTATTCTATTACTTTATCATTCACGCTCCAAATGCTCGACAAAATGCGTTTAAAGTTGTTTCGGTTAAAGCTTTAAACCAGAGAAAGGGTTACGACTGATATATATTACAGTATTATTCTAGAGAATTAGGAATACATTAATTTTTAAAAGACATTTTTGGTAATTAATAACAGAATGTAGAATTAGTCATTTTCTGAAAAGAACATTTTTATAACTTTGAACGATATTTTATTTATATTAACCTTACAAATTGAGTAAGGTTTTTAAAGCTTGGTGATTTTTTCATTAGTAAAAAATGTTCGTTGTACGCAGATGCAATTTATTTTCGTCCTGAAAGAGTGTGCAATCGCAATATTTATCTCGATTGTTAAACGCGATTTATTATTAAAGGATGAGCGGATAAAACGCACGCTCCAATACGTGCTGTCAACTGGAAACGATTGATTCGTCATTTGTTTATGACCGTTTTACCCGGAGCTTCAATTATTATTAAAAGAAATCGATGTACTGTGACAGAGATAGCCCAGTCAGTTTCCAATTCCAACGCAATTTGTCTGCAAGGCAATCAATTTCGCCAATACCATTTAGAAAATATGATGATATACTTATTACATTTTTCTTTTAATTCGTATTTGATTTATATTACATTGGAATTAATCTCAGCAAATTTCAACAAAATGTCTAATTTTCGTGAAGTTAATTAAAAATCATAATCCTTCGGATAAACTTTTGCTTTTTGCTTTGTCTTTGTATTACAATCTAAATCCAATTAACAAATTCAATACACGCAGCGGCGAGTAGATATTTTGCTCTTTAAAAATTTATTATCGCCAGGATGAATGTATTAGGAACACATTTTTATGGCGTTACAGTTTTCCAAAGATCAAACTTTCTCACAATCAGTATTATTTTCTCTGTCAATTGTTTGTGATAATCGTTAAAATGAACGGTTCTACGATCTACAATTCAGCTAAAGTTCCACTCATAATAAACGGCAAATAACCATAATGGCCAAGAAATTTGAAATTCTACCAAGAACATCTGCGTTCAATCAAAACAGCCCGTATCATCACTCGTCGAAAACAATGTTTCATTTTACGCAAATCAAATAACAGAATTCGCAAACACGAGAAGCGTGCATAAACTTCGATTTCCCCGACTTCGAAATCGAAGCAACTGCACGCGATGCACAATTGTCTAAGCAAAACCCGGTTCATACCCGAATCCCTTTACACAGCTGTAAAGGCTTCAATCACCAGCTGTAATAAGCTGGCCTTAATTTAGTCCGGTTAATATGCACAGAACGTATTTCCGCACCACGTTCACTTTCGTAACGTATGTGGAGGAACTTTGGTGCCCTTATGGGAGCTATGCGCAAGATTACAAGGCTATGGGAAAGCGTTATTCAACTGGGTCTGTAATTACACTCAGGACACGCGACGCTCGTGTGTCTCCTGTTGTGCCCCCCCTGCCTCCCACTCTTTCTTTCTCTCTCTCTTTCAATGTGTATGTGTACTTGTACGTATACGTCTATACATATACGCGTACATACGTGCAGTCGTGTAGAATGTGTTTTGCATAGCTTCCATCGATTTACACGATTGCCACTAAGCAGAAGCTGATTTTGCGATGTTTTTGCGTTGTTCCAAGGCATGCTAGTTTTTTCTGGCTGTCTCCTGAACCTGCAAAATCGTCGTTCTTCTTCCTCGTTATATGCGACTCTTCTCGGTCCCTTTTGCGGATTAAACTGAAAAATTCAGACCGATGGGATGATCTGGTACTTGGGAAATTATTTTTGATCGAACTCGCTCTCTGATGATTTTAAATGCGAGAAAATACTAGTATCGGTCATATGGTCATTGGCATTTATGCGAAGAATTTGAATCGTTTTAGTTATCTTTTCAGTGAAACATTTCTTTTCATGGCGATCATAATTAATTTTAAATGCGTGAAATTGTCTTCTTCCTCCAGTCTTAATCTACATAGGTAGAAGATTTTTTCTTAAAATATTACTCAACTCGTTACGCATGTATCTTTAAATGCGAGTTCATGATAAATGTTGCACGATCTAAACCCCATCTGTATTAATCCACAGTGCGAAACGTGCAGATGTAATTACAGGTTACAATAGATATTGAAACTCGGTCTCATTGGAGTTGTACTGCAACAAAACTTTTACTAACTCAATCTCCGGTTGAGCTACTAATAATGTACCTTCTGTAATTGTAATTGTTTTAAAGGAAAGATCGTCCCCTGGGACGATTTTGTCGAACTTTAACAAATTAAACTCGGCCGAAATAACGACCATTAGTCTTCCAGTAAATCGATGATACGATCATATTTCTGGACGTTGTGTCTCCATCTACCCCATGAATTGTCGCCATTACCACCAAACGAAGAGTCAGGACAAAAATGATCTACTTCTACGAGCGATTTTCCGTTACAAACGACTCTCTAAACGACTGGTGTCCCGATATTTTTCATAGAAACCGAGACATTGCACAAATGAAGTCTAATACTTGTATCCGCGTATTATAAATTCGAGCAAAAATGGAAAGCATTTTTCTCGACGGCGCGGCGTGGCGTCCCCGCTCAGTCTCGTCTTCCTAGTCTGCTAGGAATTTTCGTCGAACCAGGTCAATGTTTCGCGGCGATGCGAACTGGATCGAACGCTGTTCCCGGGAGTGCTGGCACGACGCCCAGAAACGTATTATACTAGTGTCGAGCGAATCTTCGCGACATTGCTACGGCCCTGCCCTGCCCTGCCACTTCCTCGAGGATTCTCCTCGCGTCCGTGATACGGGATTTCGCTACTTCCGGTTTAACGTCTCGTCGCGTTCCAGGGACGTCATTTGTCGCATGCTTTTCTTGGCTGATTGTTTTTCACGCAAATTCTGATGACGTTTCATAGAAACACAGAAAATGGAAATATCTGGAGTTCAGAATGTTATGAAAGGAAAACGCTCGGAGAATTTACCAGGGAAATGAGTATGTCGAGATGCAGACGATTAGAGATTAATTTTTTGAAGGGTTTAACAGCTGTAACAGCAACTGATTTTTATGAATTTTTCTTGGAGATGAAATTTTAATTTTCCACGAAATTCTTTTGAGGTTCGTAGTCGCTCACGCGGTGTTGTGATCTTCCCAATGTAGGCCAGTAACCCAGAAAATCTGCTTTTCGTCACGGCAGAGCTTGGTTTATTTTGTTGCGAGATAGGTAGTTTTAAGAGCGTGTTGCAGAATGTTGACTGTTCTTATGTAGCGCATTCTCAAGGACAGCGCAGGTTTAAAAATTAACTAGCAATATTTTAGAGTTGTGCTTCTTCGAAAATAAAACACCAAATAATAGACAATTAACTGTTAATGATAAGATCTACACATATTGAGTAACTATCAAAGCTCTATACACTATTCTCTATACGCTTTTCTGTAAACCAACTCTTTCTTCTTTTGTCCTCTAAAAGTCTTTCCCAAATAAATTATTCTCTTTTTCTTTAATTTCATTTCTTACATCTACGTAAACCAAATCAAATACATGAATCTTCTTCCGGCGTATCGAAACTATATTATCGCTTATTCAGCACACTGCCAGTTAGTGTTGGTTTCAAAGCCATATTACATCCATCTATCAAATCCCGTACTATCGAACCTGATTTTAAAAGATTTATGTTTAGATTCGAGCAAACATCCTAGAAACGATTCGCTTTTTAAAAATGTTATACCTTATCCCAGGAACTATAGACAAGTATACGATAGAAAAGGAAACTGCGAACAAATATGAATGTCTCGATATATCGAGTCACATCGTGTATGGTCCTAGCTTAAAATAGGAAATCTCATAATAACGAAACACGATATAACGTGCACATAGAAACGAAATACGCGTACATATTTTCATCAATCAATGTCGACCGACGTCACATTGTAGTTTCGCTTTGCAACGGTCGATCCCTCATTGGTTTTGACAGTGCAAAATGGGTGGCGCGACAAAGTGATGGTTTCTTCTGAATCGAGGGTTATAATTTTCGAATAGTCATGCGCCACTAATTGAACTGTGCAGAAAGATTCATCTACAGGGTTGTAAAACCCAGGTTAATAAAAACGATATACATACTATTCTATCGCGGAAGTTGCCTACTAGAGTAATATGGAATTAATTAAAGGATAATTATTCAAGACCATTGAAAAGGTAATGATTTATGGTACTGCTGATTGGGCCCTAAGAGCGGTCTAGGCCACAAAATTCTTGAAGAGCCAACAGTGCCATAAACCACTCGATGAAAGAAGCAAACTTTATCCTTCATCCCAATCTTAAGCGATAATAACCGCGTAGATACGAGAGATCAGTCGTCAAATGCTGTTGCTTTCCATCTTACGAGAACCAAGGATTTGGTCGCTGCACACAACGAGCACATGCGAAAAGTCTATTCTCAAGAGCTGTTGTCATGTCGTGGTTCGACCGCCACGCACGAAAGGTAGAGACGCCAAGGAGCAGTCATCAAGAGTAGGTTGTTTCCCTGTCTTACAAGACCCCCAGGTGGTGGTATGATTCAATCATTCGTCGAGTACGGTCGTCTTCCGTCTCACGAAGTTCGGGGCTCGTGGTCCAACTGCCGAACAAGGCAGAATCACATACGCAAAGTCAGTCGTAGAGTACGGTTCATCTTCGTCTTACGAAGTTCACGGGGCATGGTCTTGCCGTCAGACACGACATAAAGTCGATATTGTGTATCATATCTAGAAAGGACAGTCCCTTAATAGTTACGCATCTAATAAATTCAGTCCACTTTGTAATCAGTCTGTCTGGCCTGCAACTCCTTTCCTCCGTCAACCCGCTCACAACCGCGAGTTTTCAAACGCGTACAATAATAGACGGTAGTTAACCATGTTGAGCAATAGAGAATGATTCCTTTGCCAGATTAACTATAGAACCTAGGTTAACTATATACGCGATTCTATCATGAAAGTTACTCACTAAATTTAATATTAGGCAACCGGATATCGATGAATAATTAGTAAGCGATCCTGATATGGTAATGAATTCTGCTTATTTTATCGTTTTGAATCATCGACTTCCTAAAGTGTAAAAGAAGTAAAATTTGGTCATAATGTTTGTATTAAAAAATTTTCTAAGACAGTAGAATTCTAAACTGACATGTTTCACAAATTTTTGGATTTGACGGATCATATATTTGGAACTTTGGCCCGTAATATATTTATATAGGAATGATAAACTGTATAGCGAATCATTAGAATGAATAATCTGGTATCGTCTTAGTGTAGCGGATAATTAATTTCGGCTCCGCTTTAGCATGTCGTTCGTGAGATGCTCCGCAGCTGAACTTGAATGCAAATGCCACCCGATCGTTGTTCTAAACGAATTCGACGTCAGATGGTACGACCAGCCACGTCGAAGTTTATCGAGAGTTAAGCCTTAAGTCGAAAACTATGTTACTTACTAATGAGAAGTGCAAACCGAGGAACGATGGAAATTACGCGCGACCTACCTGAGGGACGATAGAAACTACGCCCGACCTAGCTGAAATTAATTATCGTTGAACCTATCGTTGCGTTGTAACTGTCCCATTCAAAGAGAATCTAACGATTCTAAAGCATCTACCTTACCGTCGATCGTGTTTTGCCTCGCTGATGAATCACAAGCTATGAGAACGTTACTGTATGTACTGTAACTATTTGGATGGTAGATACGGAAATTGTGAAACTGATTTGTGATCATATCGAGGGCATGTGAAAGAGGCAAATGGTAGTACGTAATGAAGATTATATTACGTAGTTTATATTTCAATCCGACATTTATTATGCAATATTTCATACTCCTTGTATTTTATATATTTAATTTCTATTTATGAAATAACAAACATGTTTTGATAAACTCTTTATTATAATTTTCTGTTATGTATAAGACCAAATAATTTATGTAAATAATATTAAATTGGAACGAACGGAACGAATAGTGGTTATAAAATATTCGTGGAAATTAATTATCCATATGTAAATTAAATAGTGAATGTGTATTCATGTTTAAAAAGAACAAAGTTAATGTCTGGTCGATGTTTATTATTCATGTTTATTAATTGTTAAAAGAATTTGATGAACATGCATACGCAATATTGCCATAATACAATTTTAACGATTTTATTCGTATCTTCATCAAAATTATGCATTAGTTTATGAACTAACTATTAGTTTATCATTATAGATATATATAGATATATTATTATATATATATCTATTATTATTATTAGTTTATTATTATAGATTAGTTAATGATACAACTATTTAATACCTGTTTGAAGCAATATGCGAACTTTGAAATGAAGAGCTTTGATCTAAAAAGATCTATCTAGTAATCAAATAATAAACGACAAGCTAAGCAGATCGATAATTCCTATCGAATCATATTACTACTTTGTTTTGATGGATCAACAAAATTTCAACTCCGTCGCGTCGACTACTCTCAAGAGTGGAAAGGTCTATAAAAGGAAAAAGGGGAAAGAGTGAAAATTAACAAAGATTTCCACGTTCAGATCTGTCGGCACAAGTTGCTCGACAGTTAGTCGACGTTCCCGTGAACTATAAAGTTGAACGGCGTGCTTGCCTGTTTGTAAGTATATATGTATAATGATAAAAAGTTTTGGACGTTGCACGGAGAAAGCCTCAAGCGCAATAAGGGGCCACGTTATACGTCCACAAACGGTTTCTCGTTAGAAACAGATAATAGCAGACAGTGTTACCCCGTGAAAGTTGCAGTAGTACGTAGCATCCGGCAGAAAGTTGCATGCTCCGTAATTGTAACTCGCTCATATAATAATAAGTTTCCTGACGATGTAATTTACGTCTCGAACGTCCACCATATTCAAAATGCCGATAGACGTTGATTCATCGTATTTAGTCATTGCTCGATGACGGCCATTATGGAATTGATCTTTATTCTGAATTTAGCAATCAGATTGCTAGGATTTTCGGAAAAATTCGTATAAATGTATATGATCTGATCATATGACATTAAATATTTCAGTATCGGAGAAGCGAGTTATAATCGAAATAATCTCACGTGGTTACGATAATATTATTATTTAATCTGTTTAATTTATTAATAAATTATTATTAAATTTAATATTTGTTATTGCATGAAATTTTCGGTTGTGTAATATTATGCCTGACTAGTAACGTTTCGATACTACTTACTTATTGTCAAATCGTTTAGTCAGTCACGTAGAAAGATGTAGAAAAATCGCATAAAGGAAATGATACGTTATTTTCTTGCGATCCAAATATATGTGTCTATCTACTTTAAATGCGATTTATTCTATATATTCGTTTTATTTTAGACTGGTTTATTTAATTTTGAAATACGATTAGAAACATTTTGTAGGAAATAAAACATGTATGAAATAAAACGGGAGAAAATTGTCTAAGAAGAAAAACAACGGTTTACAGACGACATATAATGAATAGAAAATCGAGCAACGCGGCTCTCCTCGATTCAAGATCCATCTCGGATCTTGTGCAATATGTTTTCCCTCGCCCCTTCATTAGGTAGTGAATGATGCAATCTACTCATTAAACCAAAGAACGGTGACGAAGCTCGCAATAATGACTCGGCCCAAAAGATTATCAAGTTTCCCATTATATCGCTATAGTATCGTCTGATAGTTAATTGACCATCTCTAGCCATTGATGTTGCCTGATCGATTACGCCTTGTGATGCACATACGTTACGATGATGTAATCTATCCTTAATTACTTGGACAATTAATAGGCCAAACTGGAAATTTAGTCCCGATATATTTTTTATTGGAAGATATTTCACGTTTCCACTAGGATTTTTAAATATACAAATTTGCTTAACGCTGCAACATTTATCAGTTTGAGAAAATTTATGTTTTAATCATAAAGCTTAACACAAAGTACTGGTCAACTTTTTTCAAACATTTATTCCAACTGTTGCCGAGAGAATCTGGTCGAAATATTACAAATATTTAACAATTTTTTTCAACAACAACTCAACTTTCAGATTTTTAAATTTCATAAAATACCGCCCGTTCTATAATATACCCGAAAATCAATAAAAATTTAAAGTGGAGGCATTGTTGACTGTCTGATTTTGCATAGAGGAAATTGTTTACCCAACGACGTGCAAAGTTTTGCGTATGTTGGTACAACGTCGCGTTTAACAGATAGGAAATCTTGGAAAGTTCTTGTTTGTATGGAAATTGCAATTCACGAACGAGTTTCTGTGTTAAATTTGTTAATAACACGAAACGAAGTACGGATATATTGTACAAACATAGTAAATCTATTTCATGTGATTTAAACAGTGTTTATAAAGTTTGGACATTCTCTTAAATCTCTCGAAAATTACAGGTTACGATTTCATAAATTCTTTTGTACATAAATACTTTAAACGAGATGAATTTCTTAATTATTTTTAGAAACTTTTTAGTATCCCAGTAATTAGCATTTTCAATTACATTTATGTGCGACCTAATAAATGTCTCGCATTATAGGTTCTCATTATAGACTACAACTGATTTAATTCTCATGCGGCTGGTATCGGTATAAAGCGATATTAATCATCGTGAAAACTTTCTCTGACAATCGCGTTTGTTCCATCGTGTTTCGCTTATTTCAATGAGTTCGAACGGTTTTTGGAGCAGCTTTTGTACAGCTCTGTTTACATACTATCGATCGAGTACAAGCGAAATTGAATTTAGGATATTTCAACGAAAGGCTACGCGTTGACTGCGTACGCGTAAACATAATTTGCATGAAACGATTTCCCTCTACGAACTTCCATCATTATATTCTCGATTGGCCGAGATTTTAATTAAAAATTTTGATGGAGAACTAACTAGCCATTCCATCCACTTTGCCCTGATATTACAAGCGAACATCTCTGATTACTTACCTTCATATTCCTAAATGTTACGGTATGTTTCTTTTTTTTCAGCTTTATATAGGTCTCATTTTATTACAGCGTGTGTGTCTTTTCGCACGCAATCAAAAGTTATAGAATATGCTAATAAATTTAACGAAACGGAATAAAAGTCTGTCGCTAACCGCAATAACTTCCAAAACTCTTTTCTTTCGCTTTTAAACCGGTTAAAACGAAATTTCACCCATTATTCTTCAAGTTTTCTTATAGCATACTTTCTTCAAGAACATTTGTTACGCACCGATAAATCTACTCCGATTGCTATTGCAATTATGCTACGAAGATAAAACTATACAAAATTATACAGAACTTTTTGTTATCGTACAAGAAAGGAGTAAAAATATATCATTCGATATTATATCTTCATTCTCTTGAATAAACTCACATCGTATAGAAAAAGTGCGAGCATTCGAATACCGTTTAAATAGAATTTGCTAAGGAGACGATAAAAAACAGTGGATTCCAACTGGGAATTGAACGTTGATAGACATCAATCAATATATGTCCACGTATAATATCGGCTCGACGAAAATTTGCAGACGGCCCTGGGCAAAAAATAGTGTTTTAATCTAATAATCTAAAAACCGCTTCGATCGATGAGCCTTGGAATCCGATAAACAGCTTTTCATTTGCTCCGCGGTATTTCCGCCAGTCAAATCGGCAAATATTTAATCATCACACAATAATGAAAGCCCGATCGACGCATGCTGTTCTTCATCGTACCGGTGGAAAACACCGCAATCGAACGAGTTTGTTCTATTTTAGTTGTTTCAACACTGACACGTGTATATTTATGAAATGTTTGGTTATTTGTCCGTTTTTTCTTTTTTTTTTTTTTTTTTTGGTTGCCTTGTCTTTGTTATTTCTTCGTTTTTTATACAGATTTATCTTTCTACTATCAAATTAGGGAATTGATGCTATGGGAAACATCCGAAGCGAAGTGTTTGTTATTACTTAATATGTTAGTTTGCGCTTGGAAAAATTGAAAATATCTCTTTGAGTAATTCCGAGTAATTTATCTTGACACACGGAAAAATGCTTGATTACCATAAACTAAATTTTCTGAATACACCATGAACGCTTTTCCCTAGCTATTCTTTTCTAGTCCCCTAGAACTTCCCCTACGTGGCTGAAAAAGGGAAGCGTTCAATTATCCAGGCTGAACCACGATCAGAGAGACACGTAAAGCGACCATAGGAAGAAAAAAGAATCGCTAACAGCACAACATGGCGAGGGTATGTACGCGCGACAATACGCGGGGTAGAGAAGAATACAAGGGAAAAACGAGCGAGGGGATGGAAAAAGGAATCGTGTCTGGCGCACACAGGAAGGAGGCGAAAGATTACAGTGTCCGGGAACGAGGGTGAAAACGGAGAAAACGAGAACGTTGGTTGACAGAGGTTGTACGACGACGAGAAATGGGTGCATATACGAGAGGACGGCCGAGATTTATGGATTTCGAAGCAAATTCCTGGACCCGAATCCGTACACCGAATAATACTCGCCACTGTCCAATTGATCCGGACAGTCGGTGAATCCGTCCACCTAAATTCTCAATACAGTCGTTCTTTTTTCCTCCCTTCTTCCTCGTTTTATATGTTCCTCGCTTGATTCTGTCCTACAGTTTTCCACAAAATTCTTTAATTTTATATTACTGATTTTATAGCGGTGAATAAATATAGGTTTAGAAGACGCTTACGTTTACTTTTATGTTTATTATTCCAAATTAATCGTTAATTATTTCAAAACAATCGACTTGTCTATAGGCAATTACCGATTCTTCAATTAAATATTTCATAATGTGATATACATAGAGAAAGACACGTGCGGATAAAGTTAAAATAGTCGTAATAGTGATAGTAACAGTAATAGCGAAAACGAATCATTTTCAGCTCGCAAATGGTATAAAATTTTTGCACAGTACTGTATAGGTATGTTTGCGTGAATGATAACTGCATAGCGAAAACGGACCTCGTTTTAGGTGACAAGTCGATGTAAACTACGATGCGGAAAGATCCAGTGACATATGGAGAGACAGTTCCATTAATGCTGTTCTACAGAGCTTGTCCAAAATTAATCACCGGACCACCATTCAAGCGTTCCTTGGTTTGTTACGGTTTTTTTCCTGGAATTTACCGTTTAACACCGTCCAACCAAGTAACGGATGCACAAGCATTTTCGTCGTTCGTACGTAATTTATGGGATAAGTAACTGCTCCGTTGCTTGCTTTCGTGAATATTATGTTTTCATCGTTTTTACCCGATTCTTCTTTTTCAGAACGCGTAAAAGTCGAAGAAAAGATTTTAGAAATTAAAAGTAACGACGCTTTAAAAGAGATCGAACAAAATTGCAAGTTGGACAAGTAAGACTGAGAAAATAAAATTAATATTATTCCAGTTATAAAATAGTAACGATGAAAAAAGGTTTTAGGACATGACATTTAATTTATAACAGACTTTCGTACGGCGATAGAAGCCGACATAGCGAGTTCGGTGATATATAGCTTTATAGATGGATGATTGATGGTTTGAAGAATGTTTAAAGGTAAAGTTTGGAAGAGATTTTTATATTCCGTAGCATAAGCAGAATCGGAGATCGTTACTGATTTATAAGACCATTTTTCAAGTCAGTCACTTTTATCCTGCGATAGTTAAAAAAATTAAGTTCTTGAGTACTGCTAAACCCTAAATTTACAACTGTAAAATTCCATCATTGACTTCTGAAACTTGTATCATCGATTTGATAAAGTACTGTTTGCTGCAAAAACAGCTTGGTGCTTTATTTATCGTATAGCTTTGCCTCGTTCTTTAACAAAGGTTTCTACGGATCTCAATTTCCAGGTATCCTTAAATATATTGGAAAGTAAAAGGTATTGACGAATATCTTCTAAAATAATTTTTTGATATTCTCGATAAAATTTTTGATAAATTAAATTTCATGAAGTAAATTTTTTGATAAATTTTATTATCACCTTAATTTCTACCAATTTTGGATCGATTCATCGATTCCATCTGGGTGTATCGTGTCCATCTTTTCGTTAGTTTTTTCCTCCGAAAGATCGTCACTAACATCGTAACGTACGATCGTAACAAACATGTTCTCATTGCACAACGGTATCGTCAGCAATTTTCTTTTCTCCGAGTTTCTTCATTTTTTCGTTCGATTTCGTGTTGGTTGGCAGCTCCTCCCAATACACCCTTCACCGTGCGCAATTTTTACTGCAGTTCAAACCGTGCTACCCATAACCTATCATATTCCTTTTCGACGTCCGAAGAATCATGCCAGAAAAATGGAAAAGAAGAGCTACTACGTTCTTGGAATCCGCAATGTGGCACGCAAACTTGTTGAAAAGTTTCGAGTTCGAATCATATTTTAGTTGGTTCTTATCTTGCATAGAACCTATCTTACTTGAATTTCGTCGTAGATTTAATGGCAGTTCAATAGAGAAGTCCTCTTGATCTCTTAAATTTTAAAAGATAATTTTAGAATTAAAAATTTGAGAATTACACAGTGCAAATTCTTAAATACGATACGATTTTGAGGAAAAATCTTCGTCGGTCGAACAATTACAAATATTTTTGGAGAGAGCGTTTAAATTATTGAAGCCTACCATAAACATGATCTTCACTTGACTTTCCCAACGTAATCTTTCCTACCTCCGACATAATTTTCTATCTATTTATGCTCTTTCTTTTGTACTCTTTCTCAACTTATCCCATTTTGCTGATTTCCTCTCTTTATCTTCTCGGAATCTTTTCGCGAGCAGCATGGAAAGACCATCCTAGCGTCGAGTTCATCCGAACTTGTTTGAAATCTTCGAAACGAATACTGTCAAAACTTCTTTCACGGGGAGACTAACTTCGCCGGATCGGTTAATTAGTGTCTCGAAGCTCGACAAGCAGCGATAGAAATTGGAATAACACGTTGAAATCCATGGAAAATTGATAAACCGCTACTACGATGTCGTTGAAAATTGAACATCGAGAGGAATATTTAAAATAAACAAATTTAATCTCACTATTTTGGAGGAAGAAAATTACATCAACAAATCAATATGCATTTTATAAATGTTACAAATTTTAAATAGACTCTCAGAATTGTTTTACGTTAGAAAATTCTTCAATCAAATATCAACCGTGACAAGCTCTCCAAATCTATTTGACGCGAAATCATAACGATATTCGATTAACTGAAATCACTATAAAACACGTTCATCCTGATTGGTTGCCAGAAAAAGGAGGCTTAAAACGCACAGAAAAGAGGAAAGAAATAAAAGTCGGCGTGGCGGTAGTTGATCCACCGACGCGACGATCGAACGAAGCAACGATGTCATTCATTCGAATAACACCGGAAGATTTACTCGCGACGGAGCTTCCTTTATTTGCAGCGACTTGGTCTTCTTGGAGCTACCACAGTAAACTTTATCCCCACAGCAAAACGAGAAACTTCCGCGGAGGCAAACGAACGAAATATAAAAGGAGCCGTTACGCGAAATAAAACTAAAGGAGCGGGAATGTGAACACCGAGGGGATGAGTGGTGAAGATGGAAGGGATTGAATAAGAGAGAGAATGGCGGAGAAAGGCTGAAATTGAAGAATGCAACGATGCTGAGGGAAACGGGACTCATTTCCAACCGATCCCACGGTAATCCGCAAGCGTTTTCCGACTGATTGACATTTCCCCGATTTTCTACTACCCCGGCGTATCGAACATCGCCTCTGCTACTTTTACCCTCAGCTTCGTCCACCAAAAGTCTCATCTCGTATTCGAACGTTGGCCGCCTTATGCTTGTTACGTTAGTTCCGTTTTTCGAAATCTCGAAATTAGTGAAAGAATGTCACGTATTAATTTTTTACTCCTGTAATGCCAGTCCCCAAACAAAAGATTGTATAACTACAGCGATAAACAGAATTTGCATCGTTCCAAAAATTTGATACAAATCAGCACATGCGAATCATTCAAGTTTGAAACGCATTGAGAAATCTGCGCGCGCGCGTACTCTCAGCTGTAAACTTGCCCGAGTTCCGGTTAGTGCTTTCGAAACGATTTGCCAGGCAGAAAGCCGTAGGAAAAAGGCAGAAAAACTCGACACAAGATCCAAAGTTGCCCGAAGGAGAAACGTTTTACGCGTTTCACTCCCCCTTTCAAAGGGGAGAGCATTTTTTCCGCCTCTTCCACTTGCCGTTCGAAAAACTCCAGAAAAAAGGTATGGCGTTTCATGAACGATCCCACGCAAGGTGTCACTCGCACATTATCGTGCCATCCATACGTACAAGTTTTATGGAATAGTCAAACCGTTACCGTAGAATCGAACCAAACGAGATTTCTTTCGTACCGATACGCTGCGAATTCGAATCGCGAAAATGAAATTTATGCCGCCAGAGAAATAAAAGCGTATGCCTGCTTGGCTTCCAAGTTATAGCCTCGAATCTGGTAGTCGTATTCGTGATATGCAGTTCTCAAAAATTTTATACCTTTTTCACGTTTCTCCGGATCGCTGTTCATCCTCTTAGAGTCGAGACAAATGGAAATAGTATAAGTAGGCGATGTCGTAAAGGAACGGTGCAGTTTGTCAACCTGATTTGGGCCTTGATTTACATTGGTTGCGTTTGATGTGTCAGTCATTGCGATATTTAATTATTTTATCTTTGTTATTACAAATTATACAACAGAGTTTACTGTAAATTAAAATATTTGAATTAAAAAATTCTTGTACCTATTATATAGATACATAGTAAGCATGTCTGACTACAGTGTGATTTTACTACTGACGTTCTCAAGCACTGTACAACGTTCAGAAATATCTGATATGTCATGTATTTCTTAAAAGGTCATTTATACATAAATAAGTGTAATTTTGTGTGTATATTCGATGATCCTCTTCTGCGTTACTATAAACAAAAACATTCGGAAATAGAAGCCTTGCCAGAATAAATAGTGTGTGTGATCGCAAATAAATTTTTAGCGCAGTATAACCTATTTCTCACAAATGGATATTGAAATTTCAGTAGTATTATAAAACTCTTATAACAGTAATTTCTCCAGAGAAAAATCTATATTTCCGTAAAACATTGAGAATATTATGAGTACCGTAAAGCAGTAAGAGACACGTTATAATTTATATCGTAAAGTAAGATTTTGCCACAATTGGATGTGATGGAAGAAAAAGAAAAAGGAGGAGAATGAAGGAAGAGAATGATGAAGTATTCATGTTACAATGTCTCGAGTAAAGTTTAAAATTAACTTCGTGTGGCAACTCTCTCTTTTCTTCGCTTGTTGCTTTGCCTGTTTCTCCAGGCGGCGCTTAAAATTTTTTTGAGTTCGAAAAATACGAGTTACAAAACCACTCACCAAATTTTTACTTCCCTGAAACTTTCCCTACAAACAGCCATTAATTGCACGGATTTCTAATAACCGTAAATTGAATTGTGCTTTGTTTGTAAAATAATTTAGCTATGCTTCAGAACCTTGACCACGACGTTAAAATTTCGCGTTACTGTTTTAATTGTTTAAATTGCGAATAATTATTTGTAGACAAGAGCGAATAACAAAGAACTAGAAGAGTAACGTAACCATAAATAATAGATTTAACTCGATTGTTGAACAGTGACAAATTATTCTCTTCTTAATTTAGAGGTCAATAATTAATTTTTACGTAATTTTAATCTGTTCTAATCTTCTCTGTTTCAGGTAAGAAAAACTTACACCGGCGTTTTACCTGTACCGAAAGCCACATTCTGGTTCTCGAATTTTGAATAATTTGCTCGTGCAATTTCCAAAGTATGTAATTGCCGATCGGAGAGGATAACGAAGGAATGTGTTCAGAAGCGTAAGAAAACGTTTATTCTTCTACACGTATTATAATCATAATATATTCATCGTATCACAATACAAATCTTGTACCGAATTAAATCTATTTGTGCCACTTCGGACGATGCAATTCTGTCTTGGATATTTTCTTCCATCTTCCTTCTTAATCAAAGCATACAGTGACGAGCAAAAGTTTAAACACACTCTGCTGATTTTATGTAAAAGGCGATAATACGACTAATTTTTCAAGTGACCGGTAAAGATTAGGTAACAGTAACTACAAGCTGCGTCTGATTAACGAAATGTAATAGTTTATTTTCATTAATAATGTACAGAACATTTTACAAAAATGGACATCTCAAACCATGTTTACAGTTTTGCACTTTAATTATACTCGTCGAATTAAGGTTTCAACCTAGTATTTCGTCCACTTTCCTTTACTTTTTTTAATGCTTTTAATCTACAAGGCATACTGTCAATTAAATTTTTAATTATTTGTGATTCAATATTGTGCCATTCCTGTTGTGTTCTTTTCCATAATTCATGAGCACCTGAAGGTGGATTATTATATTTTGCCAGCCTTCTTTTCAAAATGGACCACAAATTTTCGATCGAATTCATATCCGGACTTTGTGCTGGCCACTTCATCACAGAAAAATTTTGATTTTCTAACCAGGTTTTAACTATTTTTGCAGTATGCTTAGGATCCCCGTCTTGTTGAAATACTACTTCACGTTCATTATATCCAATAAAATTAACTACAGAAGGTAAATTACTTTGTAGAATGGTCAAATAAATGCTCTTTTCGCATTATACCTTCGATTCGAACTAAGGGATCAACACCCCAACACAGTAACAGTAACAGAGTCAAGCAACCCCAATACATAATTGAGCCACCTCTAAACTTCATAGTTTGTTTTATACCACCTGGTTGATCATTATTCTCGGATGAAGTCCAATACCAGGACCTTCTGTCGGATTCGAATCTGTTAATTTTTGTTTCGTCATTCCATATAACTCTTTTCCAATCTTCGGTCGTCCATTCTTTATAGGTGTCAACAAATTGTTTTCGTAATTTAATATTTTTGTTTGAAAGAGCTGGTTTACTTTCTTTTTCCTTCGCTCGTAAACCAATTCTCTTTAAAGAGCGACGAATGTTCCATTCGCTAGCACTTACTTCGATTTCCTGAGCAGCAATTTTTGGTGTTTTGTAACTATCCGACCGAATACAGTGTGCAATTTCACGTGCTGCTCTATCCGAAATAAGTCGCGGTCTACCGTTTTGTGAAGAAATTGGTGTACTCACATACTTTTTTCTTATTCTTGCAACTATGACTGACACCACATTTCTCTGCAATTTACCGCAACGACAAACCTTTATCACACAAACAAACGCACTAACATACTTTTTTCTTATTCTTGCAACCATCGTATGACTGACACCACATTTCTCTGCAATTTGCCGCAACGACAGATCTTTATCACACAAACAAATAATACTGTTCTTTTTATCTCCACTAAGTGGCTTCATCTTGGATTAAGCATATCAAACTGTTGTTCTTTTTATCTTCAGTGGCTTCATCTTGGATTAAGCATATCAAACTGAAAAGTAATCTAACAATGGTGTGGAACAGTTGACAGCGAAATGGTGTGGAACAGCAAAACAGTGAACAATCAGTGCTTATTGACAGTTTCGTTTCCCTGGCATTTACATGCTATCATAAACGTTTCTGACAAAACGTCTAAAACTGTAAACATTATATCAAAACACAATTATTATAAAATATTCTGTACATCATTAATGTTAGTGATAATGAACTGTTACATTTTGTTAATCAGACGTAGCTTGTAGTTACTGTTACCTAATTTTTACCGATCACTTGAAAAATTAGTCGTAGTATCGCCTTTTACATAAAATCAGCGGAGTGTGTTTACACTTCTGCTCGTCACTGTATATTATGTGTTTATGTATTATGTTCCCGTGATTAATTCTGTATGTATACATATACAGGGTGGTTGGTAACTGGTGGTACAAGCGGAAAGGGGGTGATTGTACGCGAAAAAAGAAGTCGAAAATATAGAATAAAAATTTTTCGTTTGAGGCTTTGTTTTCGAGAAAATCGACTTTGAATTTTCGCTTGGTACGCGTGCACTTTATCACATCTCGTTATAACGGATCTCACTGTAGATCGTTGTCTCGATGGAAAAATTAAAAAAAAAAAAAATGAAAAAAAGAAATTTTTATTCTATATTTTCGACTTCTTTTTTTGAGTAGAATCACCTCCTTTCCGCTTGTACCACCAGTTACCAACCACTCTGTATATTTTTGGAACTGCTACAATACAGAATTAATTATTGATGCCCATTATTAAGTGCTAGTTATCCGACAAATAAATGGAATCGCTAAATACTGATTTTAATACAGGCAATTAAATATAAGAAAATGTCGCACAATGTTTCTAATTGATCAACAAGGGTCATTTATAGTTAAGTAGCTCAATGTTATCGTACGAGCAATTACCATATGATACGAAATGATACGAAGCGAAATTCTGTGGAACGAGATAAGATTGAGTACCAACACGCTAAATCGAAACTTAATGATGTGCATGCGATAGGCAACGGAAACGGAAGTTATGAAAGAAACAGCAGCAAATCCAATGACTAGAAAAATAGCGATAAACCTATAACAATTTGTATACGTCACCTTCCTTTCCTGTTTTCTTTTCTCTTTTTCTCACTTTTTCTCTGTACGAGGCACCGATGCAATTGCGTGGACATTATGAACATGGAAAATTGAAAAATGTCACAGAGCGCCGCGACACCGAACTTGTTTCGCTCGTTTCTTGTCGAATAACATTAACATTTCATTGAAATACAGACACAGAGAATTTGCGTTTTACGCGAAAGAACAATTAATTGCACGTTGCGATATCAGAATATTCCATAATATTCGAAATTTAAAGTAGATCAAGATTGAAGTGATTTACTATTTTATATGAGAAGTCGGCATTGTAGCACAGGTTAAATTCATTATATCTCTCGAATAGAATTTTTAGAACCGCCATCTTCGCAAGGTTAAGAAAAACGCAGAGGAAGAGAAACGAAGATAATCGAATGGCATAACCCCAGGAATATGATTGCGACCTTAATTCGGCAGATTCAGTCTCTGCCCGATTTCAATCGAATTTGACAAGTTCAATCACGTAAGATCTTCCTGAATTTTTCTTTCGCGAAATCTTCTAATTTCGAAATTATCAAATCCAAAGAGAATGGAGAAACGGGAATTATTTTATTCCGATGGAAAGTGCTCATCATGCATCAAAAGAGAAGCAAGTTCTATTAAACGGTCCATAATAACCATTATTTATTAGATGTAGAAATGAATTCGGTGGCTTTTTAAATAAATTAATTATTTATTCAGAAAGAAACCATCCTATCTTTATTCTTCAAAATATTACTTTCTTCTATCTTCCAGGCAATTGCTGAATCACTGAATGAAAAAGTGATGGTGATTTTGATTCAATGAAGTCATCAGTGCTTTTTTGCATCTCTTACAAGAATTGGAAGTGTGTATCTGCTAAATAGTCTGGGAATATTTGAATAGATGATAGTTCATGGATAACAACTCAATAGCATAAACCGGAAGATTTTCCAGTCCAAAGAACAATGATATTTTTCGCCTCTTTTGCAACGTCTAGCCGAGCGTTATCTTGTTGCAAGGTGATTTGTCGTGTTCCGTGACCAGTAAGATCAATTCGTAGAACACTATTCCCTTCATATCCCACCAAATGTACAACAAAAGTATCTTCTCGTAAATATTTGGTTTCATATTTGAATGAGTCAGTTCCCCGAGGGAGCCAACACTTTTTTTTTGTTTACGATTGCGATATAATACTCATTTTTCATGGCACATTACAATTTTGTGTAAAAAAATCCTTCCGTTTGAATGTTGTTAACAACAATGAAGGCGTCTCATGCCGTCGTTCTTTGCTACGCCAACTAAGCTCATATGGTCATCTCACCTAACCTTGTTCACTCGATGACAAATTGCTTCCTGTGCTGCCTTAAATTGCGCTACCCATTCTTGTTGAATTTGTGCGGAATTTCCACACGGCTGCAGCTCAACCTTTTCGTCCTCAAATATTTTTGGTTGGTCGAATCGTGCTCGATAAGAAAGATCAAATTTGTCGCTCCGAAATCTTCAGTACCATTTCTTAACGGTTTTATGTGTCACTGCACCTTCACTCAAAATGGAACAAATCATTTCTACGACTTCGGCAGCAGCGTTTTACAATTGAAAGGCAAACAGAAGACAATGTCAAATATGAATCTTGTCAGACGCAATTGTGTTTACTAACTGCCTTTTATTTTTGATCAGTTATCATCGTGTGTTTAGTAACTGTGAAGGCTGGTACTGCATCATCATAAAATGACGGGAAAATATTTCAGTTAAAACCAGAGTCACAAATAATTTAATGTAAAAGCCCTGAATTAATGTCTACACTCGATAATTCTAAATTACACTAAGACACATTCAAAGCAACAAAGTACAACTTTTAATTAGCAACTATGTATATCGTGTATATTATATATGACTACATATACATTTTAATCTTCAAAGTACGAAGCAATTAACGGCGTACAATATAATTTCGTAAACGATGTGGATCTCTTAAATAGATTTTTAATTACCTTTCCTTCGTTTTATGTACTTATAATGTAAACATTATAAAACACTAATTTGCAATATCTTCCCATCTCAAACCCAAAAACACGAAGAATCAATTGTATATCGAGGCATAACTTGAAAATAGAACACTTTTCAGATTTCCATCAACAAAACCTAGAATCATTCTTTGCAAACTAGGTAAACTGCAAACGTCATCTAGACTATAAATTCTCGTTCTTTTTTATCGGTACTGTCAATTTTTTGGCGAACGTTCCTATTTTACGAATAGCAATTGCTCTCTTAATTGATTTTTGATCTATTGCTGAGAGTAGGACTGTATTATCCGATACATCGAGATTTCAATTGAAATTCTCATCGAGTTAGCTTCCAGTCGTCGTGGTCGATTAAACGACATTGACCCGGTATGAGTGACAAACGTAGACAACCTGAATAATCCGGATTGAGTTTGGATGATAAGGTAAGGATAGAGAGGCTAGGAGTCTCTAGTGGAAACGAGTTGAGACGAGGAGGAGATCGCTCGAAATTTCGGAAACTAACCATGCTAATCGCGAGTCAGACCTTCTCGAAAGAAACATTAACATGCTCTGATTCACTATCGATTGCGCAATATCGTTCCTAGCCTGGGATAAAAATATCCGATGCGAAACGCTTTGTGACGACGTCGAGCAAAGTGTCCCTTTAGGCTCTGCGAAAAAAGTAAAACGACCTGTGTCTATATTAAAAATCTGTAAGAGTGTTGATGCCTTTTCCCTCGTAGTTCTCAGCATCTCTTTTCTTTTCCCTTTGGGCTATAGATTTTTTTCTGCTAGTCATCAGTGATTTCTGTAATATCCTTCTTATAATTTTAGAGACGATAGAAAACATATTATATTACATCGAATTCTTCTTTGATTCTAAAATATTTAATTATCTATATAATGTCAAAGTTTCAACATACGTATGTCACACGTTACATTTGAAAATTTTTTTATTTTCTCTTTATTACAAATTTTAACGAATATTAAATTCATATTCGTGTAGAATTTATTTCGTCTATTAAATTACTATTATTGCGAAGGGCATAAATGAGAGGTTTCAATTAGCAACATTCTCAATTCCACGCTTGTTGCAATCGATATTAAAGCCAGTGATATTCTAACAGAGCTGGATTGAAACTCGATTAATGGGGAGATGACATTTAAGGTGTGCATCGATTTTGTAATAGAGAATGTACGATCTAAAGGTCAGCAGATGGAAGAACGTTTACATGCAGCACGATCTTCAGTGCGTTTGGATATGTGTTCCAACATGTGTAAAATATGACTAAACTGTAATTAAATCATTAACTGTTCCTAATTTAGGGCGCATTTAGGAAAATTAATATTTTGTGAGAAAAGGGGTTCCTACATTACTGAAAATAGATACATTTTCTCAACAATCTTTTCAAGTACTATTTTCATTAGATTATCGAAAAAAGACAAAAACACCATTCTTTCCGATGTAAACATCCATTTGGAAGGAGACGCTTCCTTGATACTTGCCGCTAAATGGAAAATTCTCACTGAAAATTGCATCCTTTGATGCATCACCTGACACTCGTTTCCTCCTATATCGGTGTCATTAACTGATCGAGAAAAAAGCCAGAAAGATGATCCACTGAATAACGCACGAGTGTAGCACAGAGCAAAATGTTCAATGTTTAATCGTGAAGAGGAGGTGGTAGGGTGGCATCAGGATCGATAACACAAAAGTTGGTTTTAAATGTAGTGTAAAATCGCATCCCTGTACCAGATAAAAACGCTAACGAATAAGAAGTCTGTATACAGATAAGATAAGCAAGTCTGGCCGCGTAAGTATATACGTAGTTCATAAGGTAGCGTGAGTTACCTGGATGGCTTGGTTAAATCAACAGGTAGCTCCTGTCAGGACCGTATCTTGGGAATAGTTGGTGGAACGTTCAGAAATTGAGCAGACTTCCTGCATACCGAAACATTCTTGATCTGAATACAGCTCGCCGGATAATCTTATTGAATTTCCAGTTGGTTTTTACCGAGATTTAACGGGGTAGAACGTAGTGAGGCGTAGCCACACGACGTTGATCGATCTCTCGAAGACACGTGGTGCATTTAGTGTTTCGTATGGCTCGATCGGAATTCGACGAACGAGCCAA
Organism: Bombus impatiens; assembly: GCF_000188095.3. Classification (NCBI taxonomy): domain Eukaryota; kingdom Metazoa; phylum Arthropoda; class Insecta; order Hymenoptera; family Apidae; genus Bombus; species Bombus impatiens. Next base: position 331,718 of record NT_176514.1, read on the forward strand.
GAAAAACGTGAAAGAGATCGGTTCTTTGATAACCGAGCTCCGATCGCAGATTTGTGAACTTGCGAGCGATTCGATAGACTCGTCGAATTGAAATGTATCAATCAAGTCGATGGCTTTTTTTAGATTTTGATCTTTTGCATCTGATGAAACTTTGTCTACTAAACTTTTCAAAATTTTGCCTATTTGTCAAATACGTTCTGTTGCGCAAATATTCCTCTCCAAAAGGAACATAACCATATTCCTTGACGAAGTAAAGGCGAATGAAGATATTAAATAGCATTCCTCGGTTCGCGAGAATGTAGTGAATTCGTAACCCCGCACTGTGAAAATTAAAAATTTCATTCTACTCTTCATTACAAGAGAGTTAAATCAACGTCACTGTGCGAACAGACATATAAGTACCTATAATTTATCAAGAGAAGTGGTAAAGTAACTTTTACAATTTCGGAACAGAAAAACGAGCATAGCAATACATGATATAACAGATGAAAAAGAAAATTGTCAAGAATTACTGTGCTGTATTCAGTTTTCAATATAATTCTTTTTGGTATTTCCACTGTAATTCATGCGGTAATAACTTTTACTAACATAATAAAATTTTTATCGGTAAATCGTACTTATCGAAATATAATAATTACGTATTATTAATATAATTATTAGAAGCCTTCTGAAGTTATTATGTTGTTTGCATACATATTATAAAGACCATAACTTATTACAATAATAACCACATTTATATGATAATATAATATATGCTGTCAAATAAACACGTTCCGAATAACAGAACACAGTATACATGTATTTATGTGTTCTTCGATACACCGTCACGATTTTGAAATATGCAAGTTTTGAAATACATTAAACCATTTATCAGTAAATTGAGAATTCGTTAAAGAGAAGTTGGTTATTCCCAATGAATAGCCAATGAAAGATCAAGGTACACGAAAACAGTGTTAATCGCTATAGCATAGCCACTGATTATCATTAATTACCATTATCATTATTTATTTATGTGTTTATTATGTGTTTATTTCATTATTTCCGCTCAGTCTTAAGTTATTTTCATGCGCAAACTGTACTTTGTCGAGCAACTTCTAAGAAATATGTAATACGTTTTACAATGGTTTATATTTCTTAATTATATAATTGAACTACTTTTCACTGTCCCTATTTCTAATATATTCAGCCGATCTCCAATTCGATTCGATATTGTCTGTTCGTCATCGTATGAGATATGAGCTTCTACAGAGATATGAGCTTCCTTGCTACCCGATCAGGCAAACATCCTCCGTCGTTCCTTGACTACTATCTCACGCATTTGTATTCCACGTGGATGTTTCCACGTGGCGTATCACGTATCCTTTTCAAACGTGTTTCGTAAAACATAAACATATGGACCGATAGAGACAGATCGACTCGTTGCCTCTCAACTATACTTTACCTTACAAACTCACATACATAGATTTCAAAAATGATTCCCTTATTTTCTAAATCAATCAGATAGTAGAATATTACAATTCAGAATAGCCGTTCGGCAAAGAATCAACGCGATACTATCCATTCTAAAAAGAGAAACAGGGGAAGAAGAACGAAACGTCATTGCTACACAATTAGCAGAGAAAAGGAGAGAATACTCGACGACGTTAATTCAAACAGAGTGAAGCAATAGCTGTCGAAACGTTGTACGTTCGTTGAACAGAAATCGCCAAGTAATCGCTGGCACCTCCCCGCGCAGTGCGGTAATGAGTGTCCAGTGTCGAACCAAAATCCGAAATAACCCTTTAACGACTCGTTATTTCGCAAGAATGAACCCACTACCGATCCCACGTTCAAAAATAGGAACAATACTTTTCCAATTTTCTTCGCTGTTCGACCGTAGGTTTGTTTTCATCGCGCCGCACCATTTCATCCGAAGAAGAGAATCGAACGAACGGGTATCTGGTCGCAGCAGTTGCCTTTTATGAACATCGTCTCGCATTATCCGTTTCTTGCCGCTAGAGATAAAAACGTATTCTACGAAAGGAAATCGAGAGGTTGGTTATATTCCTAGACTATAAAGATACATCCTATCCGTGCGAAATGCTATCGCTATCTCCAATTGCACGCCGATTGAATTAGTCGTACCTGCTTTTCCGAATGGGATCTTACGTTTTCCGATTTTCTTTTTTATACTTTTGTACGTCTTTGTTTCTAATACGAGACAACAGGTTCTAACAGCTTGTTTTTTTTCATTTTAATTACAAATTACATATTTGTTGTCATATTACACTGTCTACAAACATTATTATATTAGCATTAATTTTACACCTTGCAATATTTCGTTTATGTATAAAAAAGAGGCCAACCCGTTGATAATAAAATAACAACAACAACAACAATAACAATATTCATTATAAATTTATTCATTATAACAATTAAAAAGTTCCCTATATTCTTGACACCATAATTAATAGTACGGTAGATACTTTTTTAAGACAAATATTCCTTTCAACTCTATGAATAAATTTATAAGTATGATAAGCTGTACGCCAATTTTGGGGTAGCTAACAGGATATCATTCAAATGATTGATTAATCGTCGAATTAACTTCCTTTCCCTGTAGATAGGGAGTATTCATCCACTGTACCCCCTGCGTTTGTTGTACAAGGCAACTAAAAAGGGTCGTGTTTAGGGTTGAATAATTTCACGTTAGGGAACATAGGGTTGTGGATGTTGGACATTAACGAATGCAAATTGCTTTGCTCGACTAAGCTTATCTCAAACTATAGTTTATCGTTTCGTTTCAATGTTCGATATTAAGTATATTTTTCTCTTTTATTACTAACTTACCTTCGTACTTTATTTGTCCTGTTTGAATGTCCTGTCAGTAGGTAAATTACTTTATTTTTGATATTATACAGCAACCTACGCTTTCCGTTTAAATCGAATAGATATAAAACGAGCTGATCAGGAAACGCTGACAAAAGTCGTTTTATTGATCGTTGGTGAATCGACTTCTTCGAAGCGAGTTCTGAGTTCCGGTCAGCCGCAAGATATCAATTCGATCGCACGCTCGATTTCTCGTGAGAATCTATGCAACGTCGCCAACTAACCAAGATGCAGCGACACGTGCAACGATAATTCAACGAGACTATGGCCGGGCCTTGCGTCTTCTTCCGTAACGATAAATCACGATCCCGAAAGTGGATAGGAATGCTCGAATGATGAATCACGAGCTTTAAGACGAAATCCCAGGAACGGTTGTGAAGCAAAATATTAGAACGCCGAAGGAGAAAATTAATATCGTCGGTGACGAATCATCGACGTTCGTTTAAAATAAATGTGGGTAATTTATTTCGGCCGCTAAGATGGAGCGGTAAATTTTGTAAATCTTTATAATTTGTGGAGTAATTTTTTATTTAAAATTTGATTAATTCGCATCATGTTGCTATTATGTCGTAACGATAAATTTATAGGGCTGGCAAATATAATCATTTATGCTGAAGAAACTAGAATATCCGTTTATAGCTCTATACCATGAAGCCAACTTATTAAATAGCAACTTTCGATCGTTTCTCGAGTGTTTATCAAACTCGTAACCTCGATGAATTTGCAACTTACACCGTCTGCAAGTAGCATACGAAACTTGCTTGTTCATTAACCAGGGTATCCTATCTATGCTTGGTAAAAGTCCTTAACTACGGTTACTTGATTTTCTTGTACCCTAATACTTTTTCTGCAATGTTGTCTTGAGCAAATTACGACTTTCTGCACTTTTCATAGTTATGATTGAAGCTATAATTAAATACTATAGCTATAGAATTAAAATTACTTCTATGATAGGAAGCACTTGAAATTAGACGAATAGACTATTTTAAATTTTAGAAAAACTTCAGAGTACGAATAAAAGCAAAGGTTCCAGAGATTGGACCTTATTGGAAATTAAATTTAATAAACGCTAACTAGCTCGGCTGAATACAACTCGGGGTGCAACAACTTCTAAGTGCATCGTAGTAACTTTTCACCGGTACGTTGTTATCCGTTGACGTTTCAAATTAATTTATAATTCAGGTGTTTGTTGCGAAGCGTGTTATGTTTGCTGCGCTAAGTCACGGATGTTTCCTCCATGCAAGAAACATTAATTAAAGTCAAGAAAACGGAGAATGTTGGTACATCGAAATGTAAACGAAAAGGTTTAATATACTTACGCTGAAATGTAATCAATTTAGAGAAAATTAAGCAACATTTTTTTATTTTTGCTTCTTTTACAAACATTGTATTTTCCGCTTAATCATCTTCCTCGAACTCAATTTTCAACTAGAGAACAAATTGCGAGAGCCATTTGGTTACTGTAATGGATTAATAACTTCGTACATCCTACATTTGCAAACTAAATATTCGAATATTCATAGGACAAAAAATATTCATAGTCAAAATTTATAGTTGTAAAAATTTCACTAGAAAATTGAGTTTGATCGAGCTTTGCCTTTCATCAAATACATAAAAATTTCACTTTGTTTGAATAGCCATTCTGACAAACTCTTATACTGTCCGATCGGTTTCATTGAAAACAGGAAGTTAATTCACATATTTTCAAAAATATTCAATGTGGAAGTGTGCTGGAGTTGTTGCTCGGTAGTATAACAAACTTCTTCAACTTCACAGCCTTAACTTTTGTCACTACATAGGTTGGAGTATTCTATACAAGTTTCAATGGAATCAAACAATAAATAAAAATTTCATTTATCGTTTCAAAATAGGGAGCGAGGTAATAAATACTATATCATAGATTCGAGAAAATCTTCAACTCGAAAATATCAGCCTGTAATTCAAACAGCAAATCTATTTCCCTGTAACAAGAAATATTTGACGATTTGTCGCGTCGCGTCATGTCGTCGTGTTTAATCTTTCGCGCGGTATCGTTAACGAGCATTAACACTCGTTGAACAATTTTCACGTTACGATAATTTTCGGCTCGTGCCACGTTCTATCGTTGCGTATATACCTCTGCTGTAATTTCAGTTCACGGAAAATTCGTGCTATACGTATTCCTGCTCGTTACGTGTTTCGCGAATTCAAACCAGAAAAAATGTACGGCAATATGGCAGGAAAAAACAATGTGAATAACCGACAGTTTATCGGCATTGAAAATCTTTTAACGTGTTTTAAACTCTTGTATCTACGTGTATACTATCGGCGAAATGTTTCGGAAAAAAATGTTCCGAAATGTTCGCGTTATTCGATTCTTCAGTTTTTCCGTTACAATTATCCTTTAAATTACGGTATAATTGGTAGGAATCATTATTTGTTCCGATATTAATCGATTACTTGTTACAACCTAAATCAATGCAAATTAATATATTTCGGTGGTAAAAGATGTAGTATTGATACTTTATCCTTTACAAAGCTGTAAATTCAGAATATTTGTATGTACACAACCACATATCGTTTCGTTAGTTGTACATTTTTTGAAGTAGAGAAATGGAACAGAGAACGTAAACTTCCTGTGCAAAAACAAAAGATTGGCGCTGGATGAAAAGGAGAATTAGAAAAAGCTTTTTCGTCCCTTACTTTTTTTATTTGATCGTTGTGTAGATCTTAATAACGTCCCGAGGTTTCGTATGAAACAAATTGTTCGCAGTTGGCATTATTGTGAATAATTATATTTTTTCCTGAAGTACATACGATCTTTGCAATTTCGGAACATTAAGAATTTCTGATTAATAATATGTCGTTTCTACGATATTAAAAGTTTTGTCTAAAAATTGAGGCAGGATCACACAGCGAATCAATATCAGAGCGGAAGAGTCGGGATCGCGAGAATGTTCAGGTTGCACTATGACGGCTCGTCATGGCTGTTAAGTATCTCAGCTCCTCGGAATCCCGAGCTAATTAATAATCTCGTTATTCGGCGGGTGCCTGGCGTATACGAACCCCTCGACTCGGCTCAAATAATTAATCGAAACGCCATGCCGTTTATGCGTCTCTCTGCAATTACTCGCCTCGACGGCGTTCACCTTAATTCAATGAATTAACCGTCGCGTCGTGGAAAAACTCGGTCGGTTGGACGGTTAGGCTGAATAGTCGGAAACGTGCCAGGTAGTCCGTGATCGTAGGAGCTCTGAAAGGGATTTAGGACGTTTACCGATGAATGGCAGCACGGTATAGACCTAACAGAGCGTCGCGTCGGTTGGTGGAATTTTACATACTGTGGTAAAGGTCATCGCCGGCACGATAACGCTATTTTTACTTTAAATATACGAGTCGCTGCTAACATGGCGTCTCATTCGACTAATAGAATACGTTTGTAGAGAACGATTTTATTAAAGAATTTTGCTTGAAGAATATATCTATGCATTTCCTGCGCGGGAATGAGTTATTGCTATAAACCATCATCTCTCTACGAGAAGACGGGAGTTTTCGCGAACACTCATTTGCCCAAGGGAGGCGACAAACAAAACAAGAAAATAATTGATGAAACGTTCGTTGCAAGAAAATAGCGAGATCAACCCTTCACAAGCGAGATATGAATTATGGCCCTGACTCTCTGATTCTTTGAATTGTAGCAGAAATTTTTCCATGGATCATCGGTTCTTATCTTTTCTTTCAAAGAGAAAGGAAATCGAACATCGTTGTCAATTCACGTATATAACAGTTAAAGAAAGATGTAATCGGCTAAAATCCAATTTATTTTGGAAAATACTAAGAATATACAGAGAAAACACAGTTTTATGTCTAGTAACTTACATTTCCTTTCCAATTTAATAGCACGACACTCAAACTCCCAACAGGTACGCTATATTAGCCCAGCTGAGAAATATGAATTCCATTTTCTTTTCCGCGTCTGGATGAATATAAATGACGAAGGAGGCAATTTTATCCGGCTGATCGAGTCCATTGATCCAAAAATCCAAACTCAACGTTCCTGGTAGTGAAATTCGGATTCGGGATAATAACCCGGACATGGTGAATCTAAACCAGTACCGATATTTCGGTGCACATCAGCCGCGGCTAAATATCGTGGGAAATGTAACCGGTATTACGGAGCTGTAATGCGCGTTTCGGAGATCATCTTAGACTCTAAGGCTTAAAGTAAGACCAAGGGAGGTTCCGATAAACTAAGGACCGAGCCTGGAATACCATCCCTGTCACTTTATATTTGCGTTACTTCATCCAATCAATTCCGTTAAAGACACGTTCTGGAAACCTCACGACGAAGTTTGTCTACTTTCGACATCCTCCATGTTTCCTTTTTTAGTTACATAAATGAATAGACACGTAGAATGCGAAATGAGGAATATCGTCGGGAAAAATACGTCAATAATGATTTGTTAAAGTTTGAAATTATATTTTATATAACGCAAAATTCTGTGTATCGTATGATTTATTACAGAATAATTTTATAATTACTAGTGTTAACACCGGAATGGAAGTTAAAAGACGTCATTAATCTTTACTTAAATATGAAGAAAATGACGTCGATTCCATTAATGCATTAAAATAATCGCACAGATAAAAATAACTCGCAAATAAAAGCAGTTTATCCTGATGGTTTTGCAGTCGATCATCATTAACGACTTTTAATTAGGATCGATTAATCGGTGTTAAGGACAAACAACGAGATTTCTCCGGCAACTAACACCGCTGACTAGTCAGCCTCGATAAAGTTGCCGGAGTTCGAGTCGAAAATTGTTCGGACGGTAATTTAATCGGCGAGTTTCGACAATCGACGTCGACTTGGCCACACTATCGATTCCTCCAAAGCGTGTACACTGCTATACACACTGTGAGCGGAACGGTCACGTGTATGGGTGTGTGTATCGTGTTCGATCGGCACGGATCGAGTGGACAATTAGTCGATGCAAGCTGCTCGTAAGCATCGAAAGCACTTTAACTTGTTCGACGAGGATAGATCTGTCGGACGATTGAACGCGAGAACGAAGGAACAAGACAATGTCGGATTTATGTCACGGTGAACGCCTGCTGCCAATTAATCTCTATCGTCGTGCTCTTTAGCTCTTTAATTATAATTTAGAGAATTTGTTGTAAAAGAACGTTTTATATTTAAACAGAGAAAATGAGTTAACTCTTCACTTTGATTCTGAATCTCACAAAAATTTTAAATACGAATAATGGAGAAACATATATAATTCCATCTAGGAATTTTATCACATGAGAATCGTTTATACGCATGAAATTCCATCCTTTTATTCTTACTCGCTCGTAGCACTAAATCCAAGAATTTTGTCCAGAAATCGTGTTGTTTTTCATTTTCTCGCGAAAAGCGCGATAAAGAAATTTGGAACACAAGAGATAGTTTTGACTGCAACTGTATTAGTACAAAAACACAGCTCGGGCATTAGCTAATTCATTGTCACGAGTTCTTTTCTAAGTAATCTGTACTCTGTTGTAATCTTTATAAGAAAGAAATGTAATCCAAAAAGTTACATGATTAAACACAAGTAAGTGAATCTAGAAAGATTTCCAAAATAATTTTTATTAACTCAAAGACAATTTCATAAGTCAATTTTTATTATTATTTCTTGACTTAAGTGCGTCTTACAATATGAAGCTCTTGTGTCCATGTTTAAACGAAGTTGCTCAAAATTATAATTATGTACGATTTTCCTTTGAGGAGGAGTAAATAGAAAAAAATATGACAGAAAAATTCACAGCTTCCTTCAATAACGAAAAAAAGAAAGTCAAAGAGCCGAGAGTTTTAAAAGTAAAGATGTTTAAGAGGGTATTAGTTTGTGCTTCAATATTGATTCAAAGAAACTAGCCCTCAACTCAAGATGAGTCTATTAATTTTGAGGTTTCCTGGTGAAATGAGGATCTCGGTTAAACCGATTGTGCTTTAAATTGATATTTCAGACTTCGCGAGGTATCTTGCTTTAATTAATTTATATTCATGGATTCTTCTCATTCAAATCATACAAACCAATTCATACATACGAATTTTGAATTATAAATTTAATTGGTCGTTTGCAGTCGCGCCAATCGCTCTAATAAATTGACGATTCGGCTGAAATTATCTATTAGGTTCTATAATTCTTTAGAAAAGTTCTTTGGAAAATTTTTTCCTACGATCTGTAAAAAATACAAAACATTGCAATTAAATAAAATAACAGAGGGAACAGAAACATGACAAATGGAAACCGTAGAAAATCCTTGAAATTGCATAGAATATTTTGCTGGGGCGGTACTATCTATCCCTTGTTGGAATTTGGGATATTCGGACAGCTGGACGCAAAAATGGCCTTTGCTACATACCAAAGAAGGATCGAAAGCGGGGAAAATGGGGTAGGAATGGCCAGGACCAGGACTGAAGGCTGCTTGCGTGCGAGCTGATTGGGGTGTCCTTCGAGGAAGGGAGGAAATTTGTGGAAGGAGGATGTCGAAGAGCGGTGGGTCCAGAAAGTAGCATTCGCGTAGAATTTCTCGGCTCATCTTACGGTCGATAGTCGCATCTGCTCGCAAGAACTGAGCCTGAAGTCGGAAATAATCCAGCTAAGGGGCTCCTTTAATTTGTATTTCTCTGTCTGAATTCATTTCCACCAGCTATATAAAGCGGTTTTCTCTTTTAGGAAGGTGTCGACAGAGAGTCGCTTTATGAAGATTCATTTCTCCCAGAATTAAATTGCAATTTTTAACGCGTTCAGTGTTAGCCTGGGTATTCACCTTTCCGCGTGTTTCGTTCTCTTTTTACTTCAAGGGGTTACGAATGAAATCAGACTGGTCACGTATATGTATTTTTAGAATAGTATTTTATACAATGGATGAAAAGCAATGATATTAAAGACGAAACACTACTACGGAATAAAATTTAGAAATCTCTTTTATCGTTAGATGTTTTTCACCACAGAAAAGGCGAGAAAAAATATTGACCCGCCCAAGTGTGAATGCTGGGCTTTTAAAAAGAGGGGATAAAGTTCTTAGTATCGTAAAAAATTGTTCTGTCCCATCTGCTCCTATCGATCGCAGCTGCCTCGATATTAGAGGGGTGGAAAGTGTTTCTCCTAAGGGATGGAAATCCTTTCTGCTGAAGGGGCTTGGAGGATTTTGAACCTGGAAATAAGAAAATTTGTCTGCACACATCGCGTCTTAAAACTGGTCTTTTTGTCGCAAGCAATTCTAATAAAACTCCCAGAATTTAGTTGATAATAAATTACCTATTATATTGTATTAGAAAACAATAAAATGGCGTGATCGTATCAAAAAATAATCGATCTATCGATTAATCAACTTTTACTGTAACGGTAAAATGAAAATTAGACACATGACTGCCAGCGAACAAATTGCATTCCTGGCTATTAATTAATGTTCAAGGAAAAGCTTATGGCTGCCACAGAAATTTCGATGTGACCATCGTTATAGCCAGATGTTAATAATAATGTGAAACACGATGTTGAGAATAGCGTAATATTTTAGTACTAATACTATGGCCTGCATTGTTCTTGAATTACCGCATAATTGAGACAAAATTTTCTTACTCTTAGAAAGCACACACGCTTGAATCACAGGCTCTACTTCTAGTTAATTCCGAATACGTGGTAAATTGGAAAGGGATTTGTAAGAATGTTTTTCTCGAGGATGCAGAAATGACGGGGTTTTTCATATTCACCGTAATTCTTCACTGTGAAATTTTATTTCGTCACTGCTTTGCCTTCTCTAGTCACTTAACATTTCTCTTTGAATCTGCGTGTATAATTTTCTCTCGTGAATATTTGAAGGATTTTGAAGCAAAATTTTTTTATGGAATATTATATCAAAAGTAAATAAACTTAACAGCGCTGTAGAGCGAACTAAAGTTATTCTAGTTGTATGTAGCTAACATAAAATTCAATGTTTTGTGTTTGGAATAATTTATCTTAAATCTCAAAAAATATCAAAGTTTTGTGAGTAATTGTCAATATCGTTTCTTTTAAAAGTTCGTTAATTGATATTATCTTTCAAACGAAGTATTAACGTCAGGCATGCAGAAGAAGTTCTTAGAGTATGGATTCAAAGTTGCATTCAGAGACTTCATACTAAAATTGAATACAGTTCGTTCTCGAGATCTTAACAATTGATAGATCTCTAAGATCAAATTAGAAAATTATTTAAGATAGTATTTCTCACTTTTCCATTTGCCACCCATTATTGCGTTTCCATTAATGGACAATTAAATAACGCTCGCACGAAAAAAAAGAAACAGGACAACATTCTGTTGTGTTCGCTGACGCAAATGAATACTTGACATCGAAAAGAAAATATATTTGTTTAGAACCATAGTCGGCATTGAAAGGATTAACGGAGTGGGAGAAAAGCAGAAAAACGGAAGAAAAAGCAGGCGAATATGCAACTCAGACCATCTCCATTCTTCGCGTCGACGTTCATTTGAAAGAGCTCCTGAAAAGAAGGCAGATAATAAAACCGATAAAGGAATATTCTTTCTCCGCACGTGGCCGCTCGAATCGATACTAGAATCGCGGTCGAAGCGACGCCTACACATTGATGGTCCTTGATATAAATCCATCGTTTTCTCCTCGACCGTCATCCAGCCACTCCGCGTTCCCTATAAAAAAGCAATTTCCTTTCTGCGCGAGCAACTCCTCTTCTCTTTCGCAACCGCGATATCCCCGCGACTCATACGTCGCAGACCGACCGAGAGATTCAGCTTTATAATCGGAGGAATTACTTGACTTTGGATCATGCCGGAAGCGAAGGATCGTCTTTGGCAGACGCTTTGACAAACTTTGTCATCCAGTTCAAGATTTAAAGTTCTGGGTGATTTTCCTTTGTATACTTTTTTCCAATCTCTTGAACCTTTAGGTTCGGAAAATTTTAGATTTAGGTTAGATTCGAGTTAAATCAGCGAAAAATAATCGAGCAATTGAAAAGACGTAATTTCGAAAAAGTGACAAAAGATTTTATTAATAAAGGAGAACGCAAATTCCACATAGAATACGGTTAATATAATGAACAAGTTACGGATAATGGAACAATTTAATTCAATTTTTAGATTTATCGTAAGATGAAGTTATGATCGTAAATGTCAATTATTTAACACTAGAAGTACCGATAGTTAATACGAAACTATTTCTACCAAACCAGATAAAATGACTGGTCATTAAAAAATACGTAATAATAGAATATTTTTATATTTATTGATTTATTACTTTCTTACAGAAGGAATTCCATGTTATGTAGTACATTTTTGTCATTATTAATCCATCTGGGACCATGATCCTTAAATGAGAGTTGACACATTTATAAAATTGTAGAACCAGTCATTTTGACTGGTGTGATATTTAGTATCTAGCGATCTAGCGATCGATCCGGAATTTTCCTAATAACTGATATCATATTGAATAATACACAGTAAAAATTTTAAAACCGTGTGGGAAGTTGTAGAAAACGAGGAAACTGGTTAATTGAGGTTCGATAAACAAATTGCAGGATCCTTTTACACTTTGACAAGTACCAGTCATTTTGACTGCTATTGGTATAAGTAGCTTTGATCATAAATAGCCTTGATATAAAATTGTTTTCAGTTTCAATACATAAAAAACAAAATAAAATTTATTATATTATTCTTTTATCGTTGCGAAAGTCATTACACCATCTTTGGGAGAAGTGTAGTAATTGGTGGTTGTTGCCAGGTGAAAAAAGGAAATGCGCGTTTCGTCCCGGAACTACCGGTGGTCTCGTCAGTAAGGCTGTGCCCGGTAGTCCCTGCCTTAAACGTAGAGAGAGTCTCGCTAGGTATTTGTATCATGCGCCCGTATATTCGACCGCTAGCGAGACAGACAGACTCGTTGTCGTCGTAGTGGCCCTCTGGTGTTGGCGGTTGGTACCCGGATCGCCCGGGAGACGTTACGACCGCGTTGATGCCTCGACCTGTCGGCGTCCTGTTGGTACCGATCCGCCACACATCATTACAGAAAAAAATATAACATGTAGTAGGAACTTCAAAATAAAATTGTAAAACCAGTCAATTTGACTGGTGTGGTAGTTCTAGTGTTAATATTTATTGTTTCTACGAATCTGTTAAAGACATAGGGTGTTTAGAGTTTGTAGCGTTTAAGCAATGTAAGTAGAGAAATTAACGTGGCACTTACGTCACTCGTCGTTTCAACCGAGCAATTTCACCAAGTTTCTCGATTATTCCACTTTGACACTTTCTATTCTCTGAGATACTCGTACCTAAAAATTCGGAACATTCCTCGCATGATCGTGTCAGAACGTTACGTGGCATATACTCGATCCTGTCTCTAAACGAGCGAACAGGTTGTCGTTTCCAAGGAGGAAACTTATTTTACCTAGCGTCGTATTTCCGGCGGCGATACGTTTACTAAAGTGCATCGTCGTTCCGGCAAAGGTTGGGTGAAGCGACGTAAAATGTCCTTGAGGAACTGGCGCGAACTCGTCGCTTCCGCTAAAGGCCGTTTTCATACTCGTTATTTAAGATTACTCCCAGAGGCTCGGGCCACAATTTATGAAACTCGTAATGGGATCCCCTAGGCGTTACCTTTCGCCGGTGTATAATGATTACACGCGCCGCTATCGCCGCAAAGATAGACCCTGACGATGTTTCTTTTAATATCGTCCTGCTATCCTTTGGGATTCACTTTTTTCTATTTCCCTTCCTTCCTTCGTCCTAAGATCCTCCCCGGTTTGTAATAAATTTCCAATTTTTGCTTTTAATCTCCTGACATTGTATAAAAATATCTTCGAAAGGATGCAGTTCGTCTTACAAAGTACAATCAAGGTACAATCTACTAAGATCTGCACGATCATTTAACAATAATGAGCGAAGCAACGTCTGAAAACAACAGCTATTGCGTACTCATCAAAGAGTAACAACAACAAAACCTTTTTACCACCGATTCCATTTACTACGAATCTTGACAAAAGAACGTCTCAACTACTTAAACTGAAACTTCATTATTCTCCCAAACAATTATCATTCATTATGTAGACCAGTCGATCATGTATTTTGTCAGGAACTCGTCTTTGAAGGGCGACAAACTCGAGAAAAGAAGAAAGAAGGATAATAAACACGGTGGCCTGAAAATCGCGTTTAGAAAGGCAGGAAGGGGATGGCAAATGGTAGACTGGCCAATGGAAACATTATTTTAGAATTGTCGTTGCAAACTACATGTTTATGGTACCCCTGTCGCATTTGTTTTATCGATGTCCTAGCCATTAACAAATTGAGCCAGTGGAGCAATTCGACTGCGTTTCTTTGGACAAAAGAGAATTATTGAGCAATAAAGAGAATAGAAGATGCGTGCTGATGCTTTTGGAACGTGAAGGACGCCGCTGGCTTCCTTTCACGCACATTTCTTATTTTGATAGTCTGATAACCGACATCTGGCAACATCGACGAACTATCATTTGACAGCAAACCAAGTCTATTCTTTGTTACGATTCGACCATATATAAGGCTGTTCCAGTTTTATCCAATAAAACTTTATCAGTATGTTCTCTGGATATAAATAGTTCCCGTAAACTGAAGGAATACTGACGAGCTTTTTTAACATTTTTCAATCTAACGTAAAAAATAAACATATTTACCATTTCATACATTTCCATAAAAACTATTCAAGGGATTCAAAATCTATCTAAGAAGCAAAGATGAAGCGATAGAACGTTAAGGATACGTGTTTAAGAGATCAGCTGGAAGTAATAGATCAGACGAGAGATGAGTGACACTTTCGATTGATCCGTACGTAACGATAGTTTCTTCAAACGCACGTGATTTAGATACAGAGATAATGACAAAGAACAATCGTTAATCTTTTAGCGTTCTTGAATAAACTAGGACTGGGATAGTGAACTAGTCTCTAAACTAGAACTTTGCATTAAAGTGATTTCTAAAGTGAACAAGAATTAGAAGATAAAGTATAGATAGACCTCCTTTTTAATCCCATTTCGAAAGAAGAATTTTTCTAGCTCAAAAATCGCACGAGAAAGAGCAACGGAAGACTCGCTACGGAGAATCTTTGGTAACTGATGCTATCGCGATCTGCCTTTATTCGAGATAACGAAACTTTCCCATCCGAACGAAATTGGATTAATTTGTTTCCTGTTTTTCACTTTTGTCTTCTTACCAAATTTTTTTGAGGTCGACTTCACGAAGTATAGTTCCTGTTCTAACGCCTGAGCGAGAGAGCTTCAGGTCCTGTTCTAACACCTCTGATAGGCGAACATAAGTAAAGTGGACATACCTCCTCTGTTCCGTAGAACTCTGAAGTTGGGTGTTAAGCTAAAGACTGGAGATATTTTTATTGAAAATATACAGTATATCACCTATGTCCTTGTGCGAAAATCGCTAAGTATTAGGTTATTAGGTTTTATTCGTTAAGCAATCGACTTGCCGATATTGTCGTGAAAGTTAAAAAAAAGAATTTGAACTTTCGGACATTTGCGGGGTGACGCGATCTCGAAGAAGCGCGCCAACGAGAGTCGTAAATTCCCGTTACGATTTGACTAATCGGCGCCACGAATCGTTCGATCCCTTATTTCTTGTGGGATAATAAGGGTAGTTAATTGAAGATAACACGGATATTAACAGGTTATTATATATTTTGACTTATCCAACAACTTCAGTGTATACAAGATTGCATATGTGAAGTGACAACTACGAACGAGTACGACCTGAGACTCTTTTCGTGTTGATGATGATGACGTATGTGTTCAACTTGTAGTTTCTTGCTGGACTTCTGACTTTTGATGTTCCTTGCACTGGCCTTTGACTGGTTCTTAACTTAGACTGACTGAGATTTGACTGTTCTGTTGATGTGAGCGCAAGGAGAAGAAGTAGAGTTGACCCTCCTGATGATATAGACTGGATGTAAGACTGGATGACTGTTCTGTAGTTCCGAGAACAAGTCTAGAGGGTTGAAGTGTTTGCTCTGTCGTGATGAGAGCAAGTTGGCTGGATATAGATTGGATCTAGACTCGATGTAAAACCCGATGTAAAACTCGATGTAAGTGATTGTTCTGTAGTCCCGAGAACAAGTCTAGAAGGTTGAAGTGTTTAAGACTGGATATAGGCTCGATCTAGACTCGGTGTAAAACTGACCGCTCTGTAGTGATGAGTACCAGTTAGAGGGATGACGTGATTAAGACTCGATCTAGACTGGATGTAAAACTCGATGTAAAACTGGATTGTCGCTCCTTATTACGGAAGAAAGCTCGGTGTGGGTGTACCCTTTGAATGAAGAACGTGGATTCGTTGTTCACACTTTTCGTTAGGAAAATGAGGGTAACGATCCGCGATGCCGATTGGTTATGACCCACGTCAACGCCTGAAGATATGAGGAGGAAGCCTCCTACCAACGTGGTTCGTGGGTGACCTTGTTCATGGGGAAAACCAGCCTGTTTTGTTAGACAAATATTCGGTTTTTCCCAATAAGTGACTGCTTCGTGTTTGTAAGAGCGTGCAATAGACCTAAGGACTGTTTTAAATACCAGCTATAAACCGAAAATACCTGCAGGATTAAAGGTTCCTGCAAGCTAATAAGATTTGGTTTATGGTGGGACCTTAAGTTTATTGAGGGTCTGTCTAAGGGGGCTTGGACCTTGACAGTCAGACAATCAAGGACGTCGCACGGACCATTTCACGCGACGTAACAGAATTAATAATTAATAAATTAATAAGTTTGAGGTTTTCTTATCGTATTTGCCGGATAGTTGAAAAACAGTTTATTTTGTATAAAGCAAGCTCACAAAAAGATTCAGACGTATTCGGACAAAGATGAATTTGTGAATCACGATATTGTGAAGTGCAACCAAAAGCAAGGTAGATCGTCAAAGAAGAATCTAGCGTATACTTTTTAGTGTTCTGGTTAACGAGCACGTCTAGTTTCAAAAAAGGAAGTATATATAGGAGGAAAATAATGACCTGGAAAAATTATACCGTCGAAAAATATCCAAGTGAATGCTTTAGAAAAGTCGCGACGTGAAAAATCGGTGTTTCTATATTGATCTCTCAGTTCATTAAATCGGACAGATGAAATGACGATTTTATGTCTCCGCGTTACTTTTCCAAAAATATAATTTAATGTAACATTTTTGTATGCGTCATTAAATATACAAGTCTGTTGGTTTACGTAGTTTTTCTGAAATTTTATTTCCGTGAGTTTTTGAGATTGAGATTTTTTCCAAATGCGTATATAAATTTAATGTTGATGAAATTATACGTACATTAAATTACTTTATAAATAACTCTTCAAGTGCATCGTGTTTTCATAAATTGAACGCGTTTAAATTTTTTAGATTTAAATACCGTGATAGGTGATAGGAACGAGCAAAGAATTGTTATTCTCAAAGTATTCTCTCTTGTATTATTTATTTTTTTATTTATTATTGCTTAGTCCGTGCCTTTCGGCTTTGGACGAACTTTCGGTGTTACATCTCTTATACCTATTTCACTTCTTATATATCTACCTCCCCTTTTATCCACTCTATTATATTGCACTCCCTTAATTATTCTATCTCTAAAACTAAAACTAAAAAAAACTAAAAACTAAAAACTAATGACTAAAAAACTACTGCAACTTTGGGCTTTTGCCTCCTTGCTGTGCTTTCTTCCTGTCGTTCCTCCCCGTCTTGTATTGCCCTTCTCGTCTCTATTATTGCTTTTAGTTCTGTTAGACCTTCTCCAGTCTCATTTAGTGTTTTTTCTATGTCCTTTGATCCCCCCGTTATTTCACATTCTTCTATTACATGTCTCAGGTCTTCTTCTTTCCTTTTACATAGTCTGCATCTTCTTTCTCCCTCTTCCTTCCAGTGTACCCTTGCTTTGGTCTCGTTTCCACATCTGAATCTTGCTAATGTGGCGATCGGTATCAATAGGACGCCGACAGGTCGAGGCATCAACGCGGCGCAACACCTTCCGGGCGATCCGCGGGTACCAACCGCCAACACCAGAGGGCCACTACGACGACAACGAATCTGTCTATCTCGCTAGCGGTCGAATATACGGGCGAATGATACAAATACCATACCTAGCGAAACTACCTCTACGTCTAAGGCAGGGACCACCGGGCATAGTCTTACTGACGAGTCCACCGGTAGTCCCGGGACGAAGCGCAAAACTCTCTTTTCATTCGCCACACTAATATTCTTTCTGTTTTCCACTTCATCCTCCCTTCTAAGTACTTTGGTAATTCTCCTTTGACGATATTTCTGTAATGTATGTTATATTTGAATTCCCTTATTCCCCCCCCCCCTCTCTTCTACTTCTCTCTTTCTTCTTTCTTCTATAATTTGGTCTGCTGTCATCTTTCCTTGCTCTTCTCTTGCTTCTATCTGCGTCCCTCCATTTTTCACCTCTTCTAGTCCCTTCTTTCTTTTTCTTGCTCTTTTCCCTTCTCGGCCATTTCCCCAGTTCTCTCTCTTTCCTTTATACACTCCTTTACTAGTTCCTTTTTTTATTCTAAGGCTTCCTCTTCATACCTTGCTACTCTTTTTAATGCTTTTTCTTTGATTTCTATTAGTTTGCATTCTTCTATCAATATATAATTTGGTGTTGTCATATCTAAACCTAATATTCATTTCACATATCTTCTTTGTATCCTATCCAGTCTTTCTTCCATGTTTCAGCCCCATACCTCTGCTCCAAACAGCGTTACACTCTCTACCAGTGTTCTAAACATTTTCATTCTCCTCTTATAGTCCTGTTTGAATCTTCTTTCTCCCACGCTCCACGTTTTCTTCATTGCTATTGTTGCTCTCTTTTTGCTGCCTTGTATGTGTTTCTCATCACTGCCGTTTTTCTGTAGTATGTACCCTAGGTATCTATCTCGTCCGCTTCTTCTAATTCTTGCTCTCCCCTCAAGCTCTCCGTGCTTAGTTCTAATTCGGCTTCCTTTAAAAATTTTTTGAATCCCTTTAACATTTCCTTTAGCTCCTCTTCTCTATCCACTATCAGCACAATATCGTCTGCATATGTCAGTGACCATACCTTTCTTATTCCAACCACTATGTCCCCAGCTTGTCCTTTCCTTAGTTCTTCTTCCAGTCCTGCCACATAGATGTTGAATAACGTCGGACTCAACGGACACCCTTGTCTGACTCCCCTCACTGTCCAAAATTCTCTTGTGTTGTGGTTCTTGACTCTCACTACATTCTCTGTTTCTACGTATATCTCTTTAATCCTTCGGGTTAGTTTTTCATTAATCCCCATTTGTCTCATTTTCTCTTCCAGTTTCTCTCCGTTTAGCCTGTCGAACGCCGCTCTTAAGTCCGCAAAGCAGGCATATAATTTCCCTTTTTCTCTACTCAACTGTTTGTCTATGATATGGTTTATCACAAATTCCGCGTCGGTCACTCCTCTTCCTTTTCTGAATCCGAATTGGCTCTCTTCCAGTTCGTTTTCAATCTCTGCTTTCAGCCGTTCGATCAGTATCCCTGCATAGATGTTGTATGCTGTGTCCATTAATGTTACTCCTCTGTAACTCTTCGCTACTCTCCTGTCTCTCTTCTTGTATATTGGACATATTTTCTCCCATTCCATATTTTCCTTAACAACTCCCATAACGTCTCCCCCACTTCCTTCGGTGCATACTTCCATACCTCGTTTTCTAACCCGTCTTCCCCCATTGCTTTCTTTTCCTTCAAGTTTCTTAGCTGGTAGATCACCTCTTTCTTTTCTATATTATCTTCTCTCTCCTCCATTATTTTCTCTTCCGCTCTATGCTCCTCCGTTTTTCTGCCCTCTTTGTGCTCTGTTCCTTCTAAAATTTTCATAAAGTGATGTTTTCACTCTTCTTCGCTTATATCTTCATCTATACCTTCTCTACTTCTTCTATATTTACTTATGTATTTCCACGCTTCTTGTTCTGTTTTGATCTTCTTTATTTTCTCCATTTCTTCTTCTTCGTGTCTTTCCTTTCTTTGTTTGCACCACTGTTCGAATGCCTTTTTTCCTCTATGAGCGCTTCTCTGCTGCATTTTCCTTTCATAAACTTTGTCATCTTCCTTCTCATCTCCCTTTTCCTTTCTTTCCACTCCTTGTCGTACCACGCTTTCTCTCCCATGCCCCATTTCCTTATCTTCACTTTCTTCTTTGCTTCGTTTATCTTCTTTTTTATTTCAGTCCACATTTCCTCTACTGTTCTTTTCTTACATGTCCAGTCTTTGCATTCCTCCAAGTATTTTTTCACACTTTCGCTTGTCCATTCCCTTTTTTCCTTCTCGTCTTCTTTCTTTTCCTCATTTTTTGTAATTCCGCCCCCCCTCCTATTTCTATTTCTAACGGCATGTGGTCCGACTCTGTACGTTTTCCTGTACATGTCCACTCCTCCCCTTCTTTATCCTTTCCATTGATTATCATCCAGCCTCTCTCTTCCAGGTACTTTAACAGAGTTCTTCCTTCCGTGTTTATTGCCTTGTCTTTTGATCGCCTGTTTTTTTCTTTCCCTAGGTCCTCGTTTATCGGCCCTCCCTTTTCTCCCGTTCTTGCGTTCCAGTCTCCGCCGATGATCATCACTTCCTCTACTCTTCCGTCTACTCTTTCCTCTATTTCTTTCCATGTCCCTTTTGTGTCTTGATTATAAACCATCATTACCATTGTATACTATTTTTCTTTTCACTATATTATCACTTATTTCTTTGTATTATATTTCTCTCAGTTCCTCATTTATACCCTTATTATCCCCCCCTTGCTCTTCCTTTTTTCCTTACTCTCATTGCTGCCTTGCATTTCCAGTCGAATTCTTTGGGTAGTCCATATCTTAATTTTTCCCAATTGTCTTCCTCTATCCATGTTTCCGTGAGTCCGCGAGTCCTATTTTCATTTTTTCTCTTATGAACTCCTTTACTGTCTCTTCATTGCTTCCTTCGTTCCAGTTTACTCCTTTGATTACTATGTTCCTTCCTTTCTCTCTCTCTCTCTCTCTCTCTCTCTCTCTGCCCTGTCCTTCTCCTCCTCTATTCTTCTGATTCTGCCCAATAGTTCTTTTTTTCCCTTTCCCACTCTTCTTTCTATCTGGTTCTCTCTCTTTCTCTTTCCTCTTTCATTTCCCTATTCATCTGCTCCACTTGCTTTTCGAATATACTTCTTATTTCCTTTATTATTGTCTCGTATCCTCTTTCTATTTTTTCCATCATTACTTCCATTCCTTTCTCCCTGGTTGGTGTCTCTTTTTCTAACAAACTGTATTTATCTAATGTATTTTTGAAATCTGCCTTATTTCCCGCTTTACCCGTGTTCCTTGGTCTTTCTCTGTTTGTCGCCATCTGTCGTTTCCCTACCTTACTTTTTGCCGCGCTTCTGACTTCTTAATCTCTTCTCTTCTAGTTTTTCCTATTTGTATCTCTCTCTCGTTCCTGTCTTCTTTTCGCTTTTCTTCCACTTCCTCCTCGTATGCTCACCCTTTATTTTCCCTTCTTCGTGTCACTTTGTGTTTCCTTCTCCTTTTTCTCTTCACACTTCACTTTTTCCACAGAGCTCTCCGTCCGCGTGTTACCATCGCCCCGAACCAAACCGAAAGTCGTATTCTCTCTTGTATATATTTAATAAATAGAATTAAGAGATAACGGAAAATGTAAAAGAATTCTATTTGAAGCGAAAACGCAAAAAGAGAAATGCAAAGTTCCAATTCTTTTGTTCAGCCAAAAACACAAGGGTATAAGCAATTTCCCTTCATGAAAGCTACCCTTAGCAAGACCTCCAACAATACTCGACGACATTAATTGGAACTAATGGACGATTTCAACCTTGTGTACCTTCGAAACGTGCCAGCAAGCTGAGACCCAAACTACAAAAAGAGTGGAAAGATTTTTCTAAGACTTTTTACTCGACTTTCGCTTGGAAACTAGATAACTGGAATCAAGTGAGTCACCATCTTATCCACGGTAACGTCACCTGGACTTTTGGTATCCATGGTCGAATGTTGCGACGACAACTTCTCGATACTATCGGTAGTATCAAATACTTGCATCTTCATGCAAATCCTATCCGTTTCAACTCGATACCGCGACCGTTCCATTCGCTCGCCATAGCGAAACTTAGTCGCGATAAAAGTCGAAACTGGATTTTCAAATCGACGACTATCGACGATCTGCTAGGAACCGAGTATTGTCCATGAAAAGACAAAGATCAGGATTGCATAATAAATTAGATTTAAGTTTAAGGAACGAGACTAGTAAAATAAGAACTAAAATATAAAAAATTAACTATACCTTAAAAATAGATTATTATTCGTTGCGAGTCAACGTTGCAACTTTAGAAATTATGTTTCATAACTTAAGAAACGTTGGTTCGGAGAAGTTGTAAACATTAATGACTGCTATCATCGGACTTGGCATGAAGCCTGTTATCGAAGTCCAACAGGTTATCGTGCCGCGTAAGAGATTCTCAGCAATTATCGTGGCCGCAACTTGTGTAATTATGCCTGACGTTCCACGGACTTCTACTACTTCCGTAGTATAAAGTTTCTATTATGATAAGCTCGTGCTACTTCGCTAAAACTTTCATCTTTTATTAGTTCGTGTTACTTAACATAAAACCTTTTACATTGTTTATACACGTGAACATCTGAGACATATATATAGATTATACACAGCTTCAAATTATTTTAATAATTATAAATTTTCTAACTTCAAAATGTTACAAATTTCTGTTCATTCATTCATTCGGATTCTTTTGGCGTGTGAAAAATGTTATGTATTGTTTTATTCACAAGAAACTTATTGGTTTCTATTTCCCGTGAAAAGTATTTGTAATGGAAAAAGATATCTGGAACATAAATAACAAAAAATATTTGCAACCGAAAAATGTTCCTGCAAATAAAATTTATATTAACACACAAAACTAACGAAATTTATAACTCTCCCCCCCCCCTCCCTTCCTCTCTCGACACTAGCAATTTTCAGTTTGAAATATTCGGTATCCAGTACTACAAAGTATAACACTATTTATCAAATAAGAATGTTTCTTTATACACATGTGTAGTATCGGGAATATATATATAGTTATTCTCGATTATTATTAATGATGATGATTTATTTAAAATAAATGGATTGTACAGATGTTGATTAAACAGAAGAATGATTGTTTAACGTGAACTAATCACAATAACGTGCTATAATCTAGACAACTCAATAGTTAATTCGCAACTCTCGTCACAAGGGATCCAGCGCTCTCTCTCTCACGCGGACCACACTCTCGCGACAACGCTAGCGACACTATCTCGACAACGTAACTCACATTCTCTGACTTCTCGATTCACACTCTCTGGCTTCTCCACTGACACGTACTGTTCTAGCATCTTTTTGACTTTTCTTAGGCCCACCACACACGTGTTCCGCAAACACTCGTGGTCAGGGTCACGTGGGAGGCCTTTTCTATGAAACTATTCAATTGAAGGACCGACAACACATTGATGGACTCGACGACGCCTCGGCTCTCGCGACATTGTTTATGGTTTACCCGATATCTTTTAGGCCTTTTGTTCACGATATTACACATGAATATTTGGAATATTTTAAATTCTGTTGTTGAATTATTTGAAAAGAAACGTAAAGAAATTTCATATTGGCGCGAAATGTCGAAAATGATACAGTTCAAAAATTTGGTTTTTCATCCTTCATATCGACACTTTTTTTACTACACAAATACATGTATATGGTCATATAAATCACGGTTCGTATCCATCTATTATTTCGTTCAGTGTAATCAATTTCTATTCCCTGGTAAATGTTCCTTGATGCAACATGAACAACGTGAAACCATAGTTATTTCGGTTATTACGTTCACGCTCGCGATCTCTAATCAGGACTGACACATCACGTACTCGTTCTACTTAGAGCGCGAACTTGGCGGAAGCGTTGAACCGCTTAGCGGTCGCTTTTGCCTATCTTTGATGTCGATTTACGCACGATGCGAAGATATTGGCTTTGAACAACTGTCAAAAGTTTCCGTAATGTAATCCCCATAAACTTGGCGAATGGCAGCCGCTTGATATTTTATAGAAGCAAACTCGTCATTGTTAACAATTGCGACAAAATCTTTGCCATGCGATCGCATATGAACTTTTGTTCTATTTGTTCGACAGGCGATAAAGCTTTCGAAACGATTGCAGGGCAATGTGAAAGATCGAGGAAAAAGGAAGATCGAGGCAACGCTAGAGCATTAGCTTCGTGTCGTGTAACGTTTTCAGAATTGAAAGTCTGTACTACTCTTAAAATTTATTTTCCACATATATCCGAGTCGTGTTATCTATTATTACGTTGCTTTACAGAAGTTACGGTTATGTTAACAAAAGCGTTAAAAAGTTGGAAGTGCCAGATTTTCGATAGAATGACATGTTGAGAAGATTAATTTTTAAAAAATGTTTAAACTCATCTATTGTTAAAAAATAAAATTAGGTAACTGTTTACAATTACATTGAAACGATATGAAAGTCAGATGAAACATGTAGCTTGTGAGAGCTGAATTACTAATGACTATTAATAAAAAAAATTAATCTCTGTAATTAATTGATGGCAATTGTTAGAGCTCCTTTTATTAAGAAGGTTGTTTTCGTGTTTAGTAGCCGTTAATAATCAGCTTCACATGGTCTTTCCCATGATGGTCTGTGAACAAGTCTCACAAAGACAAAAACTTTGATTCGCCTTCACCTTTATCTTTAGTGATCCACATTGACCGATGCATCGATCACATTTTGGTTTAATGTAAAACGAAAGTCACGTACAATCATTTTTTAAAGTAAAACAATCCCTCTATTTATTCTAAAAAATGAAATATTTTCATTTGGTAAATGGGCTAAAACTGTCACACGGTACTGTTTCTAATTTATTAGGATAAATGTGCACGAAATCAATCTAAAGTAGAACTCTAATTTACTTTTTCTCCAAATGCGAATATTGCTTTTATTCGACCATTTCAAGCAATTATATAATTAATTGACTTTTGGATTTCGAGTCCTTCAAATGAAACTGTACAAATTGAGATGTTCTATTTCCACGTGAATAACGAGCATTTTTAATGAATTCAAACATTCCCGCTGCACTCGTTACATCGACTAATTTCACGGCTTCGATTTTAATTCTGTGGAACACAATGGTGTAACATCAAAGAAAAGCCGGGGAATTGCGCCAGGGCTGGAAACGCATGACGCTCTAACGATCGATCGGTCGAAAGCTTGTCGAGATTCGTGAACGCGTTATACCGAAAAAATTTCATATCTTTCGCCGTGGAGATCGGAAATCTCGAGCTAGCTAGCTTTTTCCCCTTTTCCCATTCGCTGTGTTATTTGTTAATTAAACGAGTTGATTATTTCTTGTTAGTACTGTTCTGTTAACTTATTTGCACAAACGAGAATAGAAACTGCGATATGTTCGTTTTACAAATTAAAAATTCGAATTGCTATATAAAGTAAAAAGTGTTACTAATTATGAGCTCGGTATCGGAAAATTTTCAGTTTTATCATAAAATCATTGGGATATTCTATTGAAAAATAAAAATTAACTTTTGTACGTTATACTGTTTCTTTTTAAGAAACATCTTTAATGCATTGAGATATTAACAGAGGAATATGTGAAAAATTTGAGGAGAATATTATATTATAACAATATTATAAAATTGTATTTATCTTATCCTCGCCAATATTGTATTATATTATATTAAGTATTACAATTGCAGTAAAAAAAGATGTAATAGCATTAAAAACAAAATATACATTAAACAATACCAGTATTAAACTATTACACGAATGTATAGTGGTATTGTAATGATGCTTTTAACATGCATATTTATCGAAACATTTCTAGTAATAATTAGAAAATTTTGAATTTTTATATTTAATATGTACGACAATTCTTTTGATAAATATATATAATTTAACAATCTACTAGATCAAAATATCGTTTCATCGAAAAATTTGTGGAAACCGGAGTTGCACTTTTCATGATATTAAAAGGATTACTTTCCCTTTATGATTTCCAAAGTAAAGTAGCTATACGTTTTCGGAAAATTATATACATCGAAATTTTACCAAATCGTCAAATTTTACCAAATTGGTTCATTGCGGTATCCAATAGCAAAGTTAATTTTTACGATTAATCAATACTCTTTCGTCAGAATTGTCTTGTTTTATTATCTTTCATGAACGAGATTAATGATTATGGTAAACGATAAAGTCCCTCGTTCGGTAAAATAATGCTTAATATAATACCAAATAATGAATTAGCAATTTATACCTCGATTCTAGTATGCAAAAATATTATACGAACAAGGGTAAAATGAAAAACTTAATTATTTAAAAATAAACACTTGAATTAAAAAATAAACGATATTGAGCATTTAATAAAAGAAAAAAGTTTGAGAAAATAACATTACGTACCTATTTTTTTACGTAGCGAAGAAAGAGAAAACAGTTTCAGAAATTCTACAGTTCGCGAAAGTCTCGACCGTGGAGGAAAACAAGGCTCGACCCTCGATTAAGTAGCTAGGGTAACGTTTAGGGGTTGTTACCCTGCGCTACGTCTTTACGACTCTTTCCCTCCGCCATGCTATTCTCGCGGATATTTCGCAAGGGCGAGGTCCCTACGAAACATGGTTAACCTAGCGGAAGATATTAGGTTCGCCGTGAAATTAGACCGCTGCCAGGGGTACACACCACTACCCCCTTACGAAAAATCGTAATAGAATCGGCCAGCCACGGTGAATGGGAAGGTTGAACGTTGAACACGGAATTTCTGCTCCCTCGGGTTTCGAGTTTCCCGAGTTTGTCTGGGTAACGTCGTGTAAAGTTCCGGCTTCCGCTGCTGAAAGCATGAAGAAATATTTTCTTCAGCGACTTTCGGTGATTTCTTGAGTTATTTTGATATTTTCCGATAGTAAAGTAAATTCTTTATTCAGTGTCGATAATAAAGCGAAAAGATGTATCGACAACGAATTTGTGGAAATACAGATTATTATAAATTGTTAAATTATATTCTGTCAAAAGTAATAAAGAAAATATTCAAATATGTACGTAGTTTTGAACACTAATATCACACGTGTCAGAAGAGCGAAGAGAGGAGGGAAGCAAATCGTCGATAAAGCAAAAGAAAAACCAAAATTCGTGGAAGAGTAAACGCAGCGAATGAACAAATGCGAGCCGTGGGGCAAATTGAAAAATCCATAACGAGCGAAAGACCGCTGTGAAACATTAAACGGTGCGACGCCGTGCGGCAGGGAGAGACGCGGTCCAGTGTCGTTTGAGATCTTTATGAACGTGCGGCATTCACCATCGGAATATTGGAACTTTATTACCTAAATGTATCGCGTCGCCAATAATGCGCGCCGCTAATCAAAGCGATCTGGCTGGATAACCGCGCGAAGCATCAACTGGAACGAGACTGCGATAAAATTTAAGTAAGCCTAGATATTGAAGTCACCGATGCTTTCAGAAGCTTGGATAAGTTTTAGAGCCATCGGCTGGGCGGAAATGTAACACAAAATCATGCGATTAGAAGGTATGGAAAGAGCTCAGAGAGGGTAGATCAGATAGCTGATTTCATCTGATTAACTTATTTGTATTTATGGATTTATCGACTAACTAACGAAATGTCTGTTTTCGGCAAAAAAAAAGAAAAGGAATGAAACGAAATGGATGTTTCACGGTTATTAGACGTCGATACCTTTCCCGTTGAATTCTGTTGAAGATTTAAAATAAATAAGTCAGAGAAATTGTGGGGAGAAATGGAAATTTTCGATCGGAAATCTTGTTCTTTTCCCTTGGCTTTCTCTCTGCCAACATTGTAAACTCGACCCGACGTATCTTTTTTTCGTTTCTTTTATTTGTCGGTTGGTTGGTCCGAGTATGTGAGTGTTTTTTTTCTTTTGGCCTTTATCGATGGCTGCGCTTTAATGGTCTTCTCGTGGATCGCTGGTCCGAAGCTTGTTTTGGAAGTTGTCACGATTATTCTTTTTCCCCGTTTCTTTTGGGCTAATTGTTTTTTGGGTAAACGGAAAACCGTGGTTTACTTTTCCCTCGCGGATTTCTCTACATTTACTCATCGCAGACGACTTTGGCAAATGTTCTAGCGCAGTACAATTGGATTTTCCGCGTGGCGGATTTTAAGCTAAGAATTAAAGAAACCAAATAGGTACTCGTATGTATGTATATAAAACGCACACTTGATATATAATCTATGGTTTTACAAGTTACGTTTGCGAAAGTTACGAAACGAAAGGATGTCTGATACGTACTTTAATAATTAATTAGCAACACATACAGCAGAGATTGCAGCATCAACAAAAAGTTTTTTTCACGTGACGTTTCAATAACTTTTATTCAATCGAACTCACTCAATTAAACCAAACCATTACATTAAAAGCGAAATCTCTCTATTTCTTTTACTATTTTTCAAATTTATCGATAACATTCCAAATATTCCTACTTGCCAAATTTAACAAATACAATTAAACTCGTCTATTTAATGAAAACGACAGAAGTGAATCGTTTTTACTTTTCTATTGTCTGTAGGTTCTCGATAATTGCAAAAATTGTATTTTTCTCTATACGAATGCTCTTAATTATCGAAAACTAAAGCAATAAAAGAAAAATATTCTAGCTTTATATTATTCGTCGTTTCTCAGTGGCATTCCGAATATTCGTATCTTGCAAACTTAACAAATTAAAAAAAAAAATGTAAGTACTATTGCATTAATGTAAAAAAATTTGAAAGACATCGACTAACGGCATCGATATCGAGATATACAATGGACACAATGAAAAAAACGTTCATATACGCCAATGGAACTCGCCTGGGCAATCACACAGTTAGATAGCCACAGTTCTCCGTTTATGAACATGTCGGTACAAATATAATCGATGATGGCAGTAGCAGTCGACCACAACGAATGCTTCCGAGGCGTTGTTGCACACGTGCAAACGTTAATGACCCTTCCGTGCATCCATTGCCATTGTACAAACACATTTGTTGTATGACCGAGTCACGATGGCTTTGAAAGCAAATAGGGCGAACCGTTCATACACTGGTCGCGATAATTTTCGGGCCAAGTGGCCTCGTAAAGTAGCCCTAAGTGCCAGAAACGTCCACTCTCTCGAAATTCACTTTGCGACGAAAATAAAATTACGGATATTTGAACGAGCTATTTTCTCTCGATAAATTTCTTATTACATTGGACAGGCACTCATATTTTTCAAATTTTTCAAGCTCCATTATACGGCTAAAAGGTAGTTTCATTAAGATAACAAAGCCAACGATATAGACTGCAAACTTTTTAATTATTGATTACACCTACAGTGTACCAATTAAATCTGAAAATAGGAAACAACACAAAGTGAAAATTGTACAAGTATCCACTTCCATTTCAGCGAAAAAAGAAAGAAAAAAAAATATATGAATCCGTTTGTATGTGTGGCTACGCCTATGATCTACAATCTGCAATATTTGTGGCTACAAAGCCATCGCTCGTCGCTTCTCTTCGTTTTATCGCGGGATTCCATTTCGAGGAACTAATGGGAGACGTTGGAAGGGAGGAAATGGGTGCACGATGGACCACGGACGCGGACCACCCTCCTTGCAGTTTTATTACGATCGTGGACCCACATTAACGCACCCTGGCCATCATTACGCGTTTCAGATCCTCCACACCCCGACGTCTCGTTCTCGTTTCTTCGCAGTGTAGAAAGGATACAATAAATCCGAGCTGTTAAGGGACGAATGATTCGAGCCGACCCTCGTATTGCCACGAACCTTATTATTTCCTTTCGGCTTCTGCAACGATATATTGTCTCGTGTGCTACGAAATTGAGCATCTCTTCCGTTATACGACTTGCGTTCCTTCTTTCATGCGGTCAGGAAATCTCAGATTATGTTTTCTGATAGATATATATTCAGCTATGAAAAAATACGCATAAATTAATCAACTAGGAATATGTTTATCTAAGAATTCACGAATTTCACGGCAAGAACTTTAAAACAGATCGAAAATATCATTTTCTACAGAATTTAAAATCGTCCGTGATATTTGATGGTCAAATCTTTTTATTTTTTGTCTCAAAACCAAGGGCCATTAACGCAATAACATCTGTCGCGTTAAACCATTAATATCATTCGCGAATTAAAAACAAAAAAATACGTCTTACCGGTAAATCTCGACATCTTGCAAGAAATTTCGCCGGAAGGGAAGTCAATTACAGACGCTGTTGCATAATGTAACCTCGTCGAGTGGTAGAAACTGGGAGGAAACGCGTAACTGTCTCTGTGTCAAACTTCCTCTCAGAGAGAAGAGAAGAGGAAAGGAGGTGGAATTTCAAGGGGCAAAATTAACGTGCCCCGGTGTGCTATCATTTCGCAGTCCTGTTCCGTCCCGTGTAATTTCGTCGGTGTACGCTTTTACGTCCTTCGAATCCCGACACCGTAAACATGGCCGTCCAACCAGCGGCAGTTCTTTTACGATTGCGGGAGTAATGGCCAACGCGACTTTCGCATCTCTGGCAATTTCCGGCTGCGACCCAGCCAACGACTGATTTAAATTAGCGTCTCTTCTCTATCCTTTCGTCGTTATCACCAGCCTTTTTCGCTGATACTGCCATTGTACTTGAATCGTCGCGTTCCTACTTCGCTTCTAAATCACTACGAAACAGTCGTCTCGTATAAAGAATGTTTCGAATTTTAAGTGCCAAGTTGATACACGTTCGAGAGATTAAATGGACGAAAAAAGTCGCGCGAATCTACATCTTAAAATGATTTACGTTATTCACACAATCCACGTCGAATGAAATCTCTTTTCTTGGAAAATCTTGACCATTTTCTCCCCTCCTTTATACCTATGTCAAATATAATACTTTCAGCAAAAGAAGTAAGAGGAAAATGAAACGGACAAATTTACACGTAGTTCAATGAAAATTGCACGCTCCAAAAAACGCTGTCGAGAATCGAATGCAGTTTCGTTTCGTGTTATTTTTCAAATTTACGTTTACCGCGGAGTGGCGGGCGGGCCCGGCTTAATTAAAAGCAGCGCGAGCGTGGTGCGCATCGCTCGCTTTTACACGCGAGCTCGCGGTTTAATTAATTCACCAACGTTAAGGCTGCGCGGCGTTATTCGAAGCAAATATTTCGGAAACAGCTAGGCGAATCTCTCCTAAGCGCGACGTATCATTACGTGCGCGTTTATATTGAATCAGTGATAATCTCGAGCGGAAAGGACGCCACGATGCCGCGACGCCGCCGGCCTTCATCCGTATCTCTCGGCTTCGTAATTATGAAAATGAGCTTCGAGTAATTACCCTGAATTGTTATTCAGGCTATTTTCGATTCAGCGACAAATGCTCCAGGCACTTTGTCGCAAATCAAACTCGGAACATCACCGATCGTCTTGCCACCGTTCTAAAACTACGTCTTATCGCTTTTATCTGATAATTTGATTGAAATATAACGAAGCGAACTTCGTAACGCGAGCCGATAAAATTGTAACTTAATTCGAATTCGACCCAATATCACATACAATTTCAATCATCGAATTCCCTTAAAAAGAAAAATGGCCTACTTTCGTTTTACGCGAACAAGATCCATGCTTCGCAACCAATCTCCACAAAGCCAAAATCTCGCGAAACTTGACATACATACGAAACAGACGTATTTACCTCGCAGGGAAACTGCCACGCTCGATCGCGAGCTTACACGGAACGAGCAGACGCCGAACAGAAGCTCACCTATGCACGAAAGCGTGCACAGACGGTTGTTGCACGCGCTAAAATAACGCGTTGCCACTTTTGAACAAAGCAAACTCGGTAAAATAATTCTTTCCCAGT
Organism: Bombus impatiens; assembly: GCF_000188095.3. Lineage (NCBI taxonomy): Eukaryota > Metazoa > Arthropoda > Insecta > Hymenoptera > Apidae > Bombus > Bombus impatiens. The sequence goes on from NT_176514.1 coordinate 363,466, forward strand.
GGGCCAAATAGCAAGCGCGATTAATCGAAAACAAGACTACTGAAAAAACAAAGCTGTCTTGGTACTTATTGTTGGTGCGCACAAAGCCCGTCTCGTTGCCCTTCCGCTAATAACAAAAACAGCAACGCGGTACTCTACTGTTTCGCTTGCGAAACAGCGAGTTACACGCGATAATTGCGAGCTGACGCACCACTGTTTAGCGACCACGATTCGGTCTCTGCAAGTGCTGGGGCGGACGTGGCAAATATCGCGAGATAAACGGGAGAGGCTAACGAAGAAACGTCTTTGCCGCGTTGTAATCTGTTGACATTTCCAAAAAACTGAAGGAGAGAAGGAATTTTCGCTAGAAATGGATAATGTTTTAAAATTGACGCTAACTTTTATTGCAATGGAAACATAATTCCAAGGTATCGAATAAAATAACAAAAAGATAGTCACATAACGACATAATCACAAAAAGCAGTTTCGCACAAAACGCTTTATTCCTAGTTTAATTTTATGCACTTTTATTCTTGATTCTGTATGAAGCACGGTCTGTCCATGGGGCTCGTTATCACCGTTGTTCCATGGTCGCTGCCGCCGATCGCAGACATTTTTTACACAGTATTCGATAATGGAAAATCAATGGAGCATCGATACGTACACGGTTCGTTTGCAAACGCGCTGTAATTGGCCGCCGCTAACGCGAAATCGATGGCTGCATGTATTCTTCGCGACGGTCGAGTTTCGAAATCCATCGTAGCTACACGACAATCGCGACCGTGTACATTAGCCATCTCTCGACAATCGTAAATTGCTGTAAACGATCGTCGATACGTTTCTTGTACATGTCCGATGAATTTTCAGTGATTAGATCTCTGAGACTGGGTATCTGTTAACTTATCCTTTGGATTATCCGTGTCATGGACAAAATAATAGGCGACGAGGAACAGAAAATCGTAAGGATTTGGGAGCCAATATTTAATATCCTGCCAGAATAAAAAAAATTTCGTTTTTAAACTTCGAATATAAAATTAGCAGGGAGTTTCGTTGTTCGGAAACGTACATCGTTTATCAACGATGGCGGTATGAGAGATGAAACAACGTTATCGAGGAACATAGACATAAGCGTGCAGAAACATGTGTATGCGAGAGGAAACGAGAATAGAGGGTACACATAATCATGAGTATAATTATCGTGAGTAGGCATTAGGCTCAATAGTTCCTGCTATGATAGGCTTTCAGAATTAATACAATACAACTAAGCGGCAGGATCTTCTGATTGGACCAGAATATCTCCATGATATGATTTTCGGATCACGGTTATTGCAATTACATAACTACCTACCGAACTCACACATAGTTCAGGCTTTAATTTGTTTCATCGCATGGGTAGATATATATCTCGTTATATGTAGGTGTACTTAATACGAATCGAAGATTAACCAGATTTTCTAAATATAGAATTGCACCTTACCAGTTGCTTTCAATAATAAAATGAGTTATCAACTTATTCATTCTATCCTATCTCTGTTTTAATAGATCAATTACAAAATACGAAATACTCAAATATTATTCTACTAATTTATTTACTTTCATAATTTCAACGCACGATCTCTGCCTCTACATGGAAAAACGGAAAGATTTGCCGGTAATTTTTCACAAATAGGTCGCGTCTCATTCGACCTGGCTACACGAATAAGCGAATTTAGGCAGATCGCTTTCCTTTAACCGTATACGTGGCATCGTTACAGCAGCCATTAGGCAGGCATAATATTCGCTAGCTACTGCACACCGCCCATAAATTTTGTCCACGTACGTGCATGTATCCTAGGCGTGTCTGCTCTCCGTGAACGGATACCGAGAACGACCAGAGAACGTTTGTGAACGTCAGCGGATTTACGAATGTCTATTCAAACGATCAGTGTATGATCTTGCAGTGATCCTCGTTAATTGCAATTTGCTCATATATCCCGTAAGCCCTTGCATTTTTATCGATTAGTTTCGCGTATTTTATTCGACGCTGCAAAAGCCACTTGGATCGATAATCACCAATTAACGAGTTGGTGAAAGATCACAATATTTTTACCAATCCTACCGTCTCGATACAATAAATACGTTCACATAATACGGGTAGGAGAACGGCTGCTTTGAAATATTATACTTTATTCAAAGCGGATATCTCAATCGGTTGCCAAAATACGCGGTTTCAAAATGGGACGTTTGAACTACACGCGAGAGGCAAATAGCAATCGAAATTCCTGGAGATGCGGTGACCTACATTTTTTCTTGGTAATGCGTACACCAGCCAGTAGTGGTAGTAAGAAAGCTTTGAATCAGCATCTATCACTGACCATCGCGCAGATGTTTAGCCTATCGTAGATCAGTAACAAGATACGAGGGAGTGAGAGATCCGAACGTGCACGTAAGGCAACGACAGTGAATTATCCAAAATCATGTTTCGTTTAAAACGATATCTGTGGAAGGGAAAATCTTATCGATATAAACAAAAAGTGATCTTGAGATGGGAGAATCCTCGCTTATAGTCATGTTAGTCACGTTGATCGAATCGGAATACTTAGGTCTCAAATTACAATTGCTTGAAGTTTTGGAAATTTTGGCATCAATCTATTTTGTATTCTTGTACATATTTTGTAATTTAATTTGTTTCGGAAATATAATTTGTATCGATTTTGCGAAATACTGTTGATATCACTAGTAATGATGATACTAATAATATTGTTTAAGGAGAATTGGGGAGATTGGATATTCAACGCAAGTTTCGAAAATTATGTTGTAGTTTATTAATATATTGGTGTGTTTAATATCGAATTAATTTGAATCGAAATATGCATGTTTGATGAAGATGCGCATTAAAAATTAATTAGTTTGCATATTTAGCATTACATATTTAGTTAGAGCAGAAATTATTACGTGCAACTTTACGTTTGCAATTTCCCAACTTTTGTAGTTAAAGGAAATATAAATTAACGATCATTAGTGAAACTAATTATACCATAAGGGTAAATAATGAATAATTTATCGAATAGAATTAAATGAGGCAAAATTCTCAACTTCAATAATATTCGTACGAAATACTTTATCTCAATATTTATACACACTTTAAGATAAATTTATATTTCTTACTTTAAATTGTATATTTTCTTATTTTATCAAAAACAACGGTCATATTCCAGCATCTTCTGTCCTAATTTTGCACACAATATATATGTTATATTATTACACATCGAGTAAGCACGTTAAGAGAAAGTTCTTTCTCGTATTTCAGGTGAGTGGGACAACTTGCTTGACAAACCAATGAATTCTGATTGCGGCTGGCCCAAGTTCTACGAAAGTAAGTAGGACAAAAGCATGACCACGAGAGTTCTTCGGATACTCTTTGGACAAGCAGTGTCGCGAGCATTACATTTCAACTAACTAGTTTCAGGCGGAAAGTTTTCGAGGAAGTAATTCTATCAAGGATAGACAAGCGAGGAAACTCGTGTGCACTTTTCCAATAGCGTTTAAACTACTTGCCCCTTTGTATTCTTTAATTCTCGTTTGCAGCCTTGTGTCACTTTTTAACGGTGAAAATTATCCAATAAAATTTCATAACGTCATATAATTTTCCTTTTCGTCGTTAGCAATATTAATCGAAACTTACTCTTGGCGAAAGTTAGACAACTTTTAAATTAAAAATCGATGGCGAATATGTTGAGAAGCTTACAGTAGTTTGTCGTTGTTTTTTCTTATAAATGTCGACTATAAGGCTATTGCTTTCCTGTTGTGTATTTGTGATTTATTCGTGTAACTATTCTTTTAAACTATTAATGTCTAGATTTCAAGATCTAAAGATTTCAAGAGATCGCTATGAATATTGGAATATTTTCCTCATAATCAAACAACATTCCGTTTATAGAGAGTTAATTGACCCGGACTAGAACAAAGTAGTCTGAAACTACTTTGATATGGAGATAGAGTTCATTTGCTTCTCTTAAAAGGATGGGCTCGCACCTAAAGCTTCTGTTATTATTTTTAAAGCGGAGCTGTATTCATTTGCTAATTTATTATAATGTAGGTCGAACGATAGATTCAGATATATTTGATCCAATTACTATTTTTAGTGTGTTTAGGCGTGAATTACATCAATTTTTAAGTTAATCGATTTCAATTTATTCTTTTGTAACATTCTAATGTATTTTTTATATCATTATAATATATATTAAGATAGAAACATAAATACCGAATAATTTTTGGTTCGTTGGATGATCTAACGAAGTTAAACTTTCGCAAAAATTCCGCTTGGAACTTAATTTGGCGTGGTCGTACGATACTTGGCGTAAATCAGGCTGATTTATGTTCCGAAATAATGGGAGCCAAAGAAAATGAAACACGATGGTGAGACGATGGTTAATAAGGTAAAGATAATAGGTCGCTTCATTTAATTATACTTTCCATTAAAACATCTTATACCCTCGTAATGTTGCAATCTGAACCGGACATAACGAAGACCAACGAATACTAATTAGCCAAAACAACCTACAGCCTACTTATTCATGTTCATACTACTTCGAGGATCTATCGAACGTTTTAAAATGCTTCCTCTTTTTAAATTACAATATGAAATAAATTGAAAATACCTCGAATTCTTTCTCTCGATTTTTAAATGCATGTAAATCCACGTTAGCAGAACTTTTCGGGAATAGTTCCTATATGAAACGTATTATACTTTGTGCTTGTAACTTGAATGTAATATAGTATTATGAAAAGATATGTCGAAATTACAAACGAGTATTTCATTGCGAGTGGTCTCGAAAACGCGGGAAAATGTTGCTTCGCTGCGTTTATGAATTTCATGTCGCGATACAACAATAATCACGAATTCAACAGCGTTGCCTGCGAGCAAAGAAAAGCGAGGTCACGTTTGTCCGCCCTTTGTACACCCCCATAAAGCATTGTCACTGGCAAGACCAGAATCCCTTCCGAGGCGAATGCCGTTGACAAGGACATATTCGTATTATTGCTCGGCTGAGGAAAGCGGTGTCCCAGCGTCCACGAATTTTCGATGTGTTCTGTTTCACGGTACAAAGAGACTTCCGGTGATCGATGGCTGAAAGGTGTTTCCAAGAATGGGACAAAGAAGCGGGTTTCTACGATAGGTTTCACCTGAGATACGTACAAACGAATTCCATTCAATTATCGAACATCTTTTTAATCTTTTGCCTTACCTGGTACAGAACCTTAATATTGAAGATCGCACCACAATACAAAATGATATCTTGTACATCTATTCTTCTAGATCGTATCCATCTTTTAAAGCGGAAAAATATATTTTATGCAGTTTTAGTCGTGGTATAATTGAAGGAAACGTTGTATTTAGTTTAACTAATATGACTGCAAAGAGATAATATATTTTTACGAGCTTGATAAAATATGATGACTTTAGAAATTAGTTTATGAAGCGAAGTAGTTTATTAGGATTTAGTTTATTGTAAAATGTAAATAGACACGAAAAAGAAGAAAATGTGCGTGATTATTTAAAAAATTTTCTTGTATTTCGGCCAATCATTAAATTGTAACCTTGTTCCTGTAGATTTTTTATTATTGATATCTTTGAAACAGAAGCAGTCGTCTGGAAAGTTATAAACATTCCATTCTGATACTCGATCGTTATGGCATGGCGTGTTAACGTATTTGAATACAAAGTTCTACAAAAATTGATTCGATCTGACATCTGCCAACGATTTCCAACATTTAGCCATCCTTTATTGCCAAGAATACTCAAATTTTCCCATTATTTTCCGAAATCCTAACAAATCCCAATATAGAATAACATAAAACGCTAAGGCTATCAGCTTAATAGCTCCATTCACCCATCTCACAATGAACAGTTCCACGCCCTTTGATTTCTAAACAAGAGCTTCGATTTTTCCACTATTCTTCTGATACATTCGCACATCGACCCTATACACGTCGCAGGGAGAAGATTAATCTTTCCAAAGGAAAAAGTGCCGAAGCGGCAACAGCGTTCTTCACTCCATAAAGCAACTCGTTCATGACACACAGAGAGAAAAACGAAGAGAGAAAGAAAATGGATGAAGGAAAGAGACAAACGTCATTGAAAGTAATCGCGTCCAAATCGTGTCAGAGTCGCATAGTTCACCGCGCCACCGAAGCAGAGGTGCATTTGCATAAAAGCGAAGAAACAAGCCAAACACAATTCAACTGTTTCGCCGTACACCAGGGGGAATCAGAGATCAGTCACGGTTCGGAAATATGAGGGTTGCATTTTAGAACGAATTTTGTTGCTGTTGCGACCGAACTATAGCAAGATTTTCAATTACCGCGAATTTTTCAATTACCATCGTTTCCGTCAACGTTCTAAAATCGAGAAAATTAAATACTAAGCGAATTAAGATTGGTAACCAACGACATGACAAACTACGTCCTCTTCTAAATTATAAATAACGGCTGATATAGAATTACGCCACGTTTGGGAACCGGAAGCTGGATTTAATAGCTAAACGCAGAATGCTGAGTACTTCCGTTTTTCAATTGCAATTGGCATTTACACAATGTTACATCTATGAAAGATTTCCCAAACTCTAATCGAATTTGAACCGATGTAAAATTCTTAATAGCCCGGAAAGTCTAGCGATGAAATTGCGCGTTTCAGCAAACAAATTGCGTGAGCGCTTTAGACGTTGAACAATGCATCGCGTTTTCGTTTTTATCGTGGATTCAATGATAAAGAGGTGGCACGTTTAGAGAGGTAGTTTACAATGGACGTGATGAAAAACAGGGTTCGCGCGACTGCGCCAAGCTTAGAATTTTCCTCTTATTCGTCACGTGGCTGCGCTTGTTAACCCCTTTACAAGCGACTGCTATTTCGCGGCGATCGTTTCTGCAAACCGGCGGGTTTGTCGCAAAATAGGAGGGCGCAGAAGACCAAGGAAGTCGTTTCAAAACTGATGAAATTCGCTTTACAGCTTGTTAGCTTGCCCCCTACCTCTCGCCAGATTTCTCTTTTCGTCGAGGCTTTGCGAATTTCAAGAAAGAGAATCGCGTACGATAATGACTAATATAACGTGATTTCAACTTGAAGCATTGAGCCGAGTAAGTTCGTTTGCGGTTTTTCAGAAGAGTGTCGAGAGTTGCTATTTTTTATATTTAAATCCCTCGATACAACGGTGTATAGTAATCGAGAATTTTGTTTTCAAATCTTATTTATTCGACAAGAGTCAATAAAAATTTATACAACTTTCTGAAAAGATACTAAATTTATGTAAATGACGATTACTCCCATTGTTCTACTTCAAATTTCACTATATGTATAAACGATCAAAAGAAATGATCCACTATCTTTTAATGGAGCGTTACACAAGCCGAAAATTATTGGCACTTGTGCAAAGGCTCGAATCGCAATAGAAAAGTTTTAACGAAAGCGTATCGTACCCTTTATATCGACGTAATCCCTCTCGCAACACCTGCAGCGCACCGCATTATCGCGCGTCCCATAAATCGTAGTACTCTTACGCGTCAGTGGGCCCGATTTAATACGGCCAATTTTGCCAGTACAATGGAATGCTGGAATCGCGACGTGGTGAACCTTCGAGTTTCACACAGCAAGCCATTCAGATACGACCGCTGTTCGGGCGGGAAAATCGCGCGTGATCCTGCGCTACATCGATCAAAATGCCAACCAAGTGACTGGACACCTCAGTTGGACTTTAATTAAAGTCCGTTAACGAACATATAGAGCGTAAGACGTCGCTAACTTCCGGTCTGTCCTCGACTTCAAGGTGCTCTTAATTTCGACTCGGGAGTTGAAAGCTTGATGCTGGAAGTGTTATTGAAATTAGGAACCGCTCGTACTCTTAGTGACAGTTTCGAGTTGGATTGACCAAGTCCCAAGTTTGAACTGCAAACTACTTTGCTCGTATTTTGTCTCGAACGTCGAACATTGAGCTATATTGCATACATTGAACTTGGATTTAATTTATGTAGATTTGTACAATGGAGATAAGTTAGATGGATTCTGTCCATTTCCTGGGGCAAATATTAATTGAAAGGTACATGTGACTTCTCATTTTTGCGCGTTAGGCAATAATCCATGGAAATTCGTTAACCATGTCGAAATCGTTCTAAGGCCAATTTCAAAGTGTTCGCTACATGAAATTTTCGCTACAGAACGGCTATTCGGGTGATTTCCAGTTTCATCATTATTTTTCGTCATCGAGTGCATACCTTTCTCTTGTGAAAACAGTGAAATCTATTGGTTGGTTTTTCTGGGAAACCGGAACCAGGCAAGCTCATCGTTATTCCCAGACGCTTGGACCGGCTCGGTGGATCTAGCCGCGTACAGGATGAAAAGGAAACAAGCTGCACAGGACAGGAAACGCGATCGAGCCAGGATTGCGGAGGGCAAAATCAAATTCGTTGTGTGCGAAGTAAGCGCTTTAGGAAGTGGCGGTCGGTGTACTCGGCTGGGTCAGACATGCACTCGATGTCGGTGCATCTATTGCAGTCCTGTTCAAGCGCGACGAACGTACGAACGTCCGTGTCAAAACGACGCCCCTTGTCCGCTTGGAATGGTCAAGTGTGTGCTTACACCGGGTCACCAGGGAATTATCGATAATTATTGGTAATGCCGGTGATGAGACGTCCGTCGCAGATGGCATCCAATGCTTTCGAATCGAAGCTTCTTTAGTTTCCTAGATAGCCACGACTGGTGTTAGCAACAATATGTTTTTCTGATGATAATAGTTAGGTGACAATATAATGAAAATATAATATGGAATTTATTTAGACATTAAGTTAAGAATATGAAATATACAAGTATTCGGACACTTGTAGGCATCTTTTATACATAGATCTTTCAAATACTTTCGCGAGTTCGTGTAGAAAGATAGAATACTGTTTCATTTTCGCAGCGAATAATAAAACAACACGATCCGTTAACGTAAGCATTAAACAATTATTTAAAGAAATTACGATATTTCGCCGTGTTATCTAATGTCGTAAATTATTCTACGTTGTTCGAATATTGTCCTTCCGAAAACGCTAGGGCAAAAGATAACACGGGATCCAGTTGGACAAATCAAAACAGAGCCAAGTGCTCATCTCTTGTCACACAATAGATGTGAAAGTTCAAACCACTTTATCGTACAAATAACGGGAGGGAACACAGTTTCTAACAAAGTATGAAATTTAAAACTATTGAAATAGAGCATTCGTGACTGTAAATGACTAAAACTGAATAAATTTTGCGCGAAGAATTATACGATAGAGCAATATTAAAGTAAATTATGATAATGAGCGTTTACGATTAACGCACAGTCTGTAAAATTATCCTTAAACCAAAATTTCCTGAAACGGACGTTATACGACAGAAAAGAAACGAATCTCAATTATGCAAATTTAAAAAGGACGTAATACAGTGATAATAAATATTGATATTAATCAATGATCTAATATATAATTAAAGTTGAATACACAGTATCGAGGTTTGCCTCGCTACCTTCTCCAGGTCATAAATAAGCCAATAACTTTAATAACTGAATTAAATGTTCATAAGCGTCGAGCGTGTCAAACATGTTCGTGAGATTATTCCCTTCGGGAATACGTGGTTTTTATCTATTTGTACAGTGGACACCAGTCATTATCCTAAAAGACGCAGCACAGGTGCCACTATCCGCCTCATTCGTCATTCCCCGTTTTAATGGCTTGTCCTATACTTTGCCCATTTGCATAATACCGGCCGCGGGGCTTTTTTTCACGTCGGACTGCTCCTGAAAAATTGCGAATCTGCTTAATGCAGCGGTCTAGTCTGCCTGCTGATAAAGATTGCCTCGTGTAAACTACAAACATGCAGAAATAGTAGAATAAAATATAATGCTTCGTAACTTGTCCTCTCGGATCTCTTCTTTTCTTAGCAAGTTCGAAACCGGGTTTCGAATCCAGTTGATACATAGTTTCACGATATGCGATACCACATGTGGAATACAAAACGCAAATTGTCCTATACGACGAGATAAAGCTGAAACTCGACACTATTTGCGATCACAAACTAAACGTCATAGAACATCGAATATACTTATAACAACCGAACAACTCAAAAGCGGCAATCGAAGTCGGACAACATTCGATTCTGTCATGCGAGCTCGATCGGATTAGTACAGAATCGACCTCAAAAAGGCTTTAATCATTCAACGACAAATTAAATGGCGCACTGGAATATCTCACTGTGAAAGGAACAATCACAATACCTATCCTGCGACATTATCGTTAATCAGTTTAGTTAACTGTTTCCAGGTAAATCAATGACGTCTGATAAATAATGAGACTATCTAATATCGGGCAACGAGTAGGCGATGTCGCGCCACGCTGCGGCGTTGTATCAACTTCTGTGATTAAATGGTAAATTGATCATCGTAATCCGCGACTATTCGGTCCAGTAAGCGAGCTATGTACTCGATATCGATTGCATTAATGTCGCGGTGGTGTTTCGCGATTACAGTTGCCTGGGTTTAGGTATGGGCTCGGTTCGACCGTATCCACCTATATCACCTACAAACTCGGTCAAACTCGTTTGCATCAAAGGATTCGTTCGATTTGCTGGATAGAAAGCATGGAAATCTCGAGCCTTGACGAAAATTATTGTCGAGTTGCCTCGATTGTATCTCGTACTGTGGCTCGATATTGCGTTCTATTCATTTCGTTGTATAGAAAAGTTAATGAAACTCCCACGACCGGTTCCAGTTGTTTTACGGACAGAGGTCTTTTCTGTTTTCCTATCTAGTTTCCAGTCCTATTTTGCTGTACAGCCTGTACTAGAGAAATTGTTGTCTGCTTGTTTTTATGTTACCTTCAAAGAGCAACTGGATTTGCGAAATCGAAGCGAGAAGTGGAATAAAATTGCAGATGGTTAACTCGAAAGAGCGTAAAAAATTCCCTTTTTCTTCAACTCGAATACTCCTGACCTTTTTGCATACATTTTTTAAAATAACTTTGCTCTTGTTTATTTGGAATACCTTCTAGTTAAAAAAAGGTTGTGGTGATTAAGGAAACGTCTGAAAATCCAGACGAAAAAGTAATACGAGAAATCGGTGAAAATGTTTAAAATATAAATCGTCGGCAAAACCAAGTGCTTCTCTATTTTTCTGATTTCCTTGCAGTGCAGTGGGACAGACAGGAAAACGTTAAGCAAAGAATCGACCCGCTTTACTTTCGGGATTACAGGATACAAAGAGCGATACTCTTTGATTCGTTACTGTCACTTCTTCACTGTAATCTCCTCACTAGTAAGAACGAGGCTGCTCAAGCTGGATCAAAAACTCGGAAGAACGAATTCCCATCAACGATAAAAGGGAAATAATTGTGAAATGATAAAGCGATAACGAATGAATGATTTCTAGTACGAACGATTGTAATTCCTTTCAGTTTTTACACAGTAATTTTCTATTTTCAATAATTCAAAGGAATTATTTTGAAAACTTCAGTTTCAAAAGATTCAGTTTTCTTTCCTTGTTTTCAGTTGGAATAATTCGTTCAAAATTTTTCTTAACTATATGGGAGAACAAGGTTGTCTGTGTTGTTCCTTATTTCCTTATTTCCCAGAGTGGTTCAAAACGAAAACATAAGATAGATATTAAATATGAAGCACGAATGCGCAATTATGATTATCGAACGTCGGGAATTATGTAAATCGCGATGTTACTTGACGATCTATCTCGATGCTGAACATCGATCCAAACTCGATTACGACGCTTTTAACATATGTATGATTTCGAGATGATGTTGCAGCTAGAACGCTCTGGATAATCTTCTAATATCATTTTACAAAGTATATTTTTCACATCTTTGCTACATCGTTTACCAAGGAAGGAAATTTGTTTCAATTCTCAAGAAAAAGATATCCTTTTTCTTGCAAAGATGCGCGTTCTTCGAGTCGTACTAATGCCGTCGAACGATCGAGAATTTTCACAACCCCGTAAACGGATCGAGGAATATTGCGGAAACGCATAAGCCAAAATTGAACGGCAATCCGATTAGCTTCGTTCCACGGACTTTCACGAGGCAGCGATTTTAACTTAAAGAAAGCAGACTAATGTTTAGGGGTAGAGAAAGGGAAGTTGATTTAAATTTTTAATGATGCGGACCTGCATCAGAAGAAATTCAGCTTCAAAAATGAAGCTTAAATTAAGAAACACGTAATTTAGATGACGCAAAATTGAGCATTTCATCCCGAAGGACAAATTCCTCAATTTCAATGATTTTTAATATATTAAGTTGCCCGAAATTTTTCTTTCGTTTTATAAGGAAATAATAGACGCACAATGTTTTTTGTTTTATATTAGTTTATTGAATTATGCACGAACATAATAATAGAAATAGAACGAAATGGATCATACTTAATTCAATAAAATAATATAAAACAGAAATTGTTGTTCATCTATTATCACCTTATGAAACGGAAGAAACTTTTCGGACAACCTAATACTACAGAAGATGTATTGTACTCGCTTATGTACTCGTTAAAATACGGTTGCAGAAAATTACCAAATCACTTGAATACGATGAATAATCATTTGCCAAAGTTTTGTTTACAGTGAAATTCAAATCAAATCATCGTTTCAGTCGTCTAAAATCTAAAACTTACTTTGCCCAAAGAATTGTGCATCTTATAGCAAAATGGAACGTTGGACATTAAATTAGCGAAGTTTTCGCTTCTTTGGCTCGGAGTTGATCCTTTTGAAACGAAACTAAACTCGTTGCAATAAACGAAACAGTAAGAGTTAGTTGCTCGGCGATCGGCGCTGCTTAAAGTCGCGCGCCCATTAAAATTGAATATTCCGTGCGTAGGGGAAATCGGTGATTACTAGGAGCTCCGTTTCGAGAGAAAGATTTACGCGATGGGCATGACCGTGAATCCATCGTGGAATTTGGACTTCTGCCAAACGCTTTGCGGACCTCGTATTTCAGATCTTTACTCTGTCTTCGGGGCTCCTTTTTTAATACGTGCAAAACGTTCTTATCTTGATTAATTGGATTGCTCGCGTAACATTGAAATTTAAAAGAACAGAGTTCCTCGAGCGGCCGAACACATACGCGAAAATTTGTGAAGAAGTGAGAATTATACTCTAGAAAAAGGTAAGAGAAAAGAAGAATTTCGGCAGAAACTTGACACAGATAAAACTTCCCCTTTGTTTGATGTTTCGTTTCTAACAAACGATATTGATGCGGTAGTTTTCTGTGTTTCTATGTTTCATTTCTGCGACTCACGATGTTCAACTAAAAATTCTTGGGTGAAATTGGCCGAGATTTTTGGATCGCAGCATCAACTTGCAAAGCGAATTTGAAGCCAACTCGGGGTCTCTTCAACTGTGTATTCTCGCCAACACTCGCATACCTTTTCACTACACGCGACCACGTCTTTGTATGCAAGATACTACCTAGTATCCCGGAAGTTGATCTCTGGACATGGTCGCCAGGAAATGTCTCCTCGCATTGCTGCCCGGAACTAGGCTTTGATTGTTAGACCTTCCTTCTCGAATTTATCGCGCGATGATCTCGAAAATGTTTCGAAGCTTTGCTATAGTCCTTCTTACATATTCTTCTTTTCAACGAACTTTGAAAATAAATACTCTTCTCTTCGACGTCCTAAATAACTCTCGTTTTTGGTCATTTCGATGATCTATTTGAAAAAAATCAAGGAATATCATTGGAAGTCGGTTCTTTAATTTTATTTTGCGTACAGTACACGTATAAAATTCTTACAATTATATGTATATACACAAACCTAATATTCTCACTCCTAATCGTAATTATTTTATTAATAATAAAATTCCCTAACGCAGCGTCTATCGTTTAATCGAGGAGGAGTACAAATTATTTTCTCCCTATTCTTCTCTGAGCACGAGACTATTCCGCGTTTACACGGAATGAAAAAAAACGAAGGAAAATCGCAAGGAATTTAATTCAAATTCTTGAGGAACAAAACGTAACGCGATAAATATCTAGCAAGTAGAGGCCATGTAACGGTTGGCACGCTTCCACATCGGCCAAAATAAATTACACCGTACAAAAGAAACGTCATTCTAAATTACAAGGTTTATTAACGAGCAAATCGCTTAATGTATCTAAGCAAAATTGCCAAGTCAAAATGTACAGCGACTACCGAAATCTACGGTTATCGATAAAACTAGGTCTAAGACTGCGATCCATCTTCGATCATCGAGAACCGAATCGAGGAGGAACGTGTCATCAAGAAATTTGAAAATCGATCGTCACTCATCGAATACTATCGTTTCGTATTTTTCCAGTCGGCTACCACTAATGTAGAGTGCTACCGTTTCGATGCGGCAGTCACTTCGTTTGCCCGAACTCCGAAATTCGTGGATAAACTCTGGCCTTTCTACGAGCGTACGTTTCCAGGTAATCTCTGCCTACGATTCTCTCTTTCTGCAATTGTGGCGGGGTAGTACCAAGGATATCTGAGTATAATTCTTCGGCAGTTTTTGCTGGCGGGGGGCTGCAAGGATCCGGTACTTTCGCTTTTCTCACTTTCGCCATTTCTTCCTTCAGTTCCTCCATTCTTATATCCCCTTTCTCTTCTTTGCCTAGTTCTTTTGGTTCATCTGCCGTAGATTTCTTTACCACTCTTATTTTTCTGGGACGTCGCTTCCTAATTTTGAACAAAAAAAAAATCGAAGTTTTACAAATTTTGATAAACATCTTTTTGCAATCAAATTGGCGTATGTATTATCGGTATGTATATGTCGGAGATGAAAGGACACCGGGGCCTTCCTTTGGAATTCTTCGGAAAACCCCCAATATTTTAGCCTCTATAACTTAACTCGATTATAATTGTTCGAGATTTGTGATAATGAGCTTGGGCTCGAGGCGACAACAAATCGCTGAACGTAGCCGCGGTCACGGGATGAACGTTTTTACTTAATATAGGGATGGAGTAATTCTATAGCTCTCCTTAAAAGAAATAGTGTAGCGGCACGCGACAGTAAACATTCCAACGGTTTCTGTCCCGTGGCTCGCCACACACAGACCCTATAGATGCATCTTCACAATACATGTTCGGCTAGCCTGAGGAGCCGCTATAAATCTTAGGATTTAGTTAACTAAAGTCCTTCAAACAGACAAACAGACAAACAGTCTTTGTTCTAACTACGGAAAGATAGGGGAAATCTATTTTTCTCACGAACGACGCTTCCCGCTAGCAACTTTCCCTCAAGGGCGGCTAACCACCTTCTCTAACCACCAACATGGAAATTGACCAATTAACAGCAACGTCAATTTTCCTCACTTTTCGAATGAAGGCATCTCTCCACGAATCCGATGATCTCGTGTCCTTAGACACACTCCATCATAGTTTTCCTCTGCAGCATCATCGTGACGGAAAGTCGTCATTCTCTCGTGAGGTCGTATTAGCGAGTTACTTAGCGCCTTTACGCTCGGTGGATATTCCACGTTTTAACAAAGAGTTAATCCAGTAATACTTGTACCGTACATAAGCAAGTTGAGTACAACTTGGACTTTGGAGGAAAGCGTATTTTGTTGTCCCGTTGACCGCGGATTCGTTATTGAACCTAGGATCATTGTCATTAGCTTCTCGAGTATCTGATTACCACAGTTACTTGCCATATTCTGTAATAATCATATTTACACTAGTACATATCTCCTCTATTGCATAACAGGAGGAAAGCGTATTTTGTTGTCCCGTTGACCGCGGATTCGTTATTGAACCTAGGATCATTGTCATTAGCTTCTGGAGTATCTAATTACCACGGTTACTTGTCAAATTCTGCAATAATCGTATTTGCGCTAGTCAATGTCTTCTCTATTGCATAACAACAATGTGTAATCCAAATGAAGATTCGTTTCACGCCCCTAACCCTAATCATAATGTGAACTCGACATATATATCACTTATAATTCGGAATTGTTGCTTTACATGTAAAGTCGATGCAAATTTGTTACGCGGAAAGATTAATTTCCCTTTGACTTCGAGAAAAATGTAAGAAAAGTGTAAATCAGTATTTTTCTACGATCCTGCAATTTCGAAACTTGTTCATAAAAAGCACGAGAGAAAACAGGAAAGAAATTTCGATTAACTTTTTCCCGAGATCGATGTTTCCGACCTTTCCTGAGAAAAGAATGAATAAAAGTTTCTCATGAATCAACAATTCAAATAGCACGTTATGCATAACAAAAAGAGCCAAACTTTACATGTATCACGCAAAATTCGCGTGTTGATGAGTCACTTGTAATTGATGCACGAACCAGATCAAAATCTCTTCTTTTTACGTTCTACTATCATGGTAGAACGATGATTGTCCGAGAAAAAATTGACAATTTTGATAACCGCGTGACATCGGACACGAAAACCTCGGTTTTAGTGAAAGTAAATTGCTTGTTCAAAATACCAACCGTACACTGGACAATAGCATCTTACCTGACCTTCACGGACAATCGGATAGTGCGCCTCTTCCACATTTCTCTAGCTACTTGAATCTCTGCCTTGGCCTTCAAGACATCCTCCCAGAGCTGCGTAGGCGGAGCGCGCATTTCCTTAAGCACATCGCCTTTCATCCTACGGCGTCTCCGCCTATCCGTCGAGGATCTAATAGAAACGATAGAATCCTTGTCCAAAGTCGATTTTTTCTTTTCTTTCGGCTTCTCTTCCCTTCTCCCTCTCATGCTGGGTCTCCAGCAACAGACTTTCGGTTTGCAAATCTCCCCTTCGCAAGTCTGTGGCAGCACGAAGAGTCGCTTGCGCTTTTTCCTCTTCTTTGTCTTCTTGTCTATCTTTAAACTGAGATCCGGTAATACGTCCTCCCTCATCGATTGTATCGAACGTCGTACCGATAGTTCAAAGAGGGATATCGGTTCTTTCCAGGTTAGTCTTTCCGCTTTTTGAATTCCAACGGGCTCCTTTGACACAATCTTTTTTGCAGTCTTCTTCGTTTCGACGGCGACGGAACCGCGACCGCGACTGACCGAAGCTGGTCGCGAGGATTTTCGCTTTTTTTCGGTTCTCTTCGTTGAGGCAAATATATGTACAACAGGAATTATGTCTGGGTTGGTCTCAAGCGCGTAAGCTTCCACACCCTAACAAACGAATAACGTTTAGATAAATGTTCGATGAAGAATAGTCGATCCACTCTTTTGGCGTTTTCTAGTCTTATATGCTAAATTCAAAAACAAAACGACGTTGATTCCTATTTCTAGCTTTCATTTAAATCGAGTTTCGACGCAAGGTTTCATTCTTCGCTTGAATGGAGTGAAACTTTCATTTTTACATTCTTTTGGAAGCGTTTCGTTTCGACATCGTTACGCATATCAATGGGAGTCTCATTTTCCTAAAAGGTTTTCATTATCACATCGTTCCGACATGATAAATTTAATCCCCTTGCTTTTAAAAGGTATGAATCTGATTATTTTAGTACGAGTTTAATCCGAAAGTTTAGCGCTAATAAATTTGATACTCGACGAAAGTTTATTTTCTCATTTCGAAATCTTTCTGAATTATCGCTCACGAGTTATGTTCGATAGTTTTTAACTTTTAAAATAGATTTGAGTCACAGTTCGCGGACAATTAAAAACCATAATTCGAGTAAGATCGACCAATTTCGTCTCTACTCGTTTATCACGTTTACCGCTTTGTAGAAATCTCGTTATATCAAGACAATAGAAATCCGAACATCAACATTCTAAGATTTATAGAAAGTTGAGACGGATAACGGAATATTGAATCCATTGCATTACTTGTTGTACAGCGTCAAAGTATCTTCTCTCGGCCTCTGAAATCTGCAAACCATTGTCTCGAGTCTTCTTCTTTTCCTTATATACAGTTCTCTCTCGATTCCTGATCGTTTTAGAGTTCGGCTCCCTGCCTTTCGCCTTTCCCGATATTTTCTTTGGCCCCTTAAATTTGTTCTTGATTTTAACGTTTGCATTATAATCCTCAGCCGCCATCTTCTGCGTCAATTTGATTTCCTTTAACCGTGAATCCACTGCCTTCGTAATTTTTGAGCATTTGTCTAAGCACTGGTAAAAAGATCGTCTTTTCTCAAACTAACAAAAATGTTTACGATATAAAAAGAATTACGCGTGTTATTTAACTACCACATAGAAAATAAAAAGAAAAAGAAACTTTATCGTTACTTGCAAGTGCAACAGACATTTGGAGATACAATTTGGAAGTTTAAGAGCGAATCTTGTGTTTATTTCGCGTTATTCGGAAGAATCTTGTCATTGATAAGGCGCATTTGGCTAAATAATGATAAAAAGAATAGGCTGTACGCTTACCTCTGAAAGGACACCTCTGTCCTTTTTGTCGAACGACTGAAAGAAATCCGTTGGTTCGACCAGGAATACCTTACCGACGTAGTTGCCAATCGCCAAAAGAGTATTTTCTTCGCACGGTGCGAGAGAAGTTAGCTTTTCATCGCATAACTGCAACGTGAAAACTGGTTCCCGAAGAGTTTGAAGAATGTCCCAGACTAACAACTGTCCAGAGCCAGTCGTTACGTAAAAAACAGAGTGCCTTGTCTTGTTCCAGCAGCCACCCGTTGGGTATTCTCGTAAGAATCTATTAGTGGAACAATTACATAAGTCAAATTTACGAAATAAGGATTTCATCGCATCTTTTGAAAGGATCTTGTATCATTGTCCCAATATGGCGTCGTTTGAAAGAATATTTAATTCGTACAGTGAATTTCCAAATTTGCTGTCTCCGTTATCAGGATTCGAAAAATTAAGTAGAAAATTCTACGATTAAATACGACAACGAATGTCCTCTTAATGTACCGGCGAAAATAGAACAGATGAAATTAATAACACGCGAAAACTAACATACGGAGTGGAAAGCAAACAATCTTCTCTGGTGTCTTCCGCCCAGATTCGAGCTCTCCAATCCCCGACGGTCATAAATATCGATGGATTGAAGACATTTCGATCGACTGACTTGACCGCACCAAAATGGCTTGTGAACCTAATCGCCATTTTCTCTGCATTCGATCTCGCTTTTCTCGATCCCGTTAAAATAACGCCGTTCTCCAAACCAAACATAAATTTCGCGCCCACCATCGGGCCGAAATTCAGGCATGAAACACCGATCGCGTGGTCCATGTTTGGCTCGTTTGGATTCTCGAAATCGATCATGAGAATTTCGGTTGGTTGTTGGAGATGTCGCGTGTCCCACCACATCGCACAACCGTCAGTCGACGTCGAGAAAAATTCCGTATTACTTTTCGATGGTAACCACTTCACCGCGTTCGCGAATTCCCTGAAAAATTAGTCGTTATAATATTTAGAGATTAAACGAATTTCTATTTAAATTCCGTTTTCTTAGTCGCATTAAAAACGTGTTGAACTAGCAAAGATACCGAAGCTATCGTTTCTGCGAACATTCTCTATATTGCTCGGTATAAAGATAGAAGCGAAACTCAATAAAGGGAACCTTCGCACTAGAAACACATTCGACACAAAGCAAAATGAATCCTACGAAAAACATCCTGCGGACTCGAGTTACGGTGGTTTACGGATAAACAACGGAGACATAGAAATTTCTCGATATTAAGACTCGGAGTAAAACATTCTCTCGAGTAAATGTTCACCGACGAACGAACACTAAAAGTCCAAGAGAAGTCTTTGGAATTTTGTCCGATGTCGTCGCTTACCTGTGACTGTATTGCAAATTAGAGTACTGTACAGGCGTATTCCCGGTCCTGATATCCCAGTTACAGACTTGGCCCGTCATAAGACCGCTGGCAAGGACGGAAGGATCTCGAGGATTAAATTCACAACACACGCACGGTGTAGGAGGCTGCAGGCTCATGTAAGGTTCGTTCGGATTGTCTGTTCGTAGGATGACAGAAGCGTTTCATAATCCGGATTATGCGGAAGAAAAAAAAAAAGAAGTCTGCTATCTCGAGTGATTTTCATCAATTCTTTTGAGCCGCATCGTGACGAATCTTTGCGTGCCGCGTCGGCCGAGCTAGTTGGATTTAAATGTCGGAGCGTGACTTTCATACACGTTACGCTCTTTCATCGGTATATGTGGATGGATACGATATTTATGAATGGAACATGTTATATGTTATTTCGTGTTCTTTTTCAACTCGTGTCGAAGAATTCTTTTTACTATTGCAAACAATTTTATCGAGATTATACGAATACAATGGCGTAATTAATCGATAGTTACGATATAGCGCGACACAAAGAGATCGATACCCAACGGTAGATTATGTGTCGAAGCTATTGGTCTAGCGGTTAAAAATCGGCGGATAGTCAAGAATCCGAGCGGTTGAAATCCGGAAGAACTCGTATCTCGTCACGGTTCCTCCCTCCCTATCGTGAGTGTCTACAATCTACACGACCTATGCTAAGGGATGCAAAGTGATGCAAATGCCCCATGATCTTCCTAATGCGGCGAAAATGGTGCCGGAGGGCTAAGATAGGAAAGCATAGTGAAGCTTTTCTTCTACCTACCGACCTGCCAGATGTACAGCTTTTTACTGTAATCTGGCACCCTCCCAAAGTCCAAGAAGCAGTAAGATACCACTATCCTGCTGCCAGAATCCGGAGACCAGGAGATATTGGTCACCGGCCTCTTCGGTGTCTCTGGATCATTGTACAAGTTCACGGTTCTGAAAAGCGATTTCAATATTCAATAATCGTTTCAAATATTACACCGCCTTTGCATTTCTGGCACGACAGCGATCGAATGACAAACCGCGCCAGATAAGCCTGCATCCCCCAAAAACTAAAGATTGAAATCATCACTGACTAGGGATCGATTTAAGGGGATGATTTATCGCAATGATATGTTAATCAAGTTTATAAGGAATATAAATTTATTCGTAAGTTGGTCCACGTTATTGAACTTCCGAGATTTTGTCTAAGCTGTTGCGAATATCGTAAGTTATGTCATTAATTCTCCTTGAATTTTATACTGGTAAACATAGCTTAAAAAATGTACTTTAGTTGCAACTTTATAACAAACTTTAGTTGCAGAATTATAATACGTATAATAAAAATATGAAAGATTAATTTCTGGTTGTTTAAGAAAGTTAATAAGTTGCTTTCGAAAGAATTTTAGAAAGATTTTTGATTAGTACAAAGGAAATTGATCGACAAAGAGTTATTGATTATGTGAGAGACCAAGTCGTGTGATATGTAGAAGCTAAATCGGATTTAATTTTAACGTCACTCACCTAAAACCAAAAGGCTGTACCAAGGGCGTTGGTATCATATTGTCGAAATAATATTCGTGAATGTTCACCGTGCCATTCTGAAGAACATAGTGCTCCATCATCTGCGAGAAAATTTAATTTAACCTTCCTCTTAATTACCAATACAGTTTGCAAAAGTTGAACGATTCTACGATTCTAATAAGAATCGATGCCACTTAGGACAGTTAATATGAAAATCTTATCGCCTGTTCGGAGAATGAAATCACTTCAACGACTAACAAATAAACGAATTACAAGAGCAAAACACCAACGAATAAATAAGATGAAATTTAAAGATTTGTTTTTATTTTTACTTTCGTAAGTATAGAAGTTCCTGTTAACTGATTAATGACCCACCGATTTTCTAGTGTGCTCGGTGGACTAATGATTTACCTGAA
This sequence comes from Bombus impatiens, assembly GCF_000188095.3. Lineage (NCBI taxonomy): Eukaryota > Metazoa > Arthropoda > Insecta > Hymenoptera > Apidae > Bombus > Bombus impatiens. The sequence continues at coordinate 385,097 of NT_176514.1, forward strand.
ACAAGTAATGTAGCTTCGGTGCCCAATTGTCGTCCTTTTCGATCCTTCGTCGAAACCTCATGGTGGTTTCTTCGTCTCGCGGATTGATATCCTTCGGCCATCCGCCCTCGAAGTGAAACATTCCGCTCTTTTTCGTCTTTTTACTGTCCGTTTGAACCTACATTTCGACGAAAGTTACGCCAGAGAAGAAAATCTAGAAAATCTAAGGCAAATCGAAAGATGCTTTCGACCCAACCAACCAATCAATGAATAATTTATGTGACATCTTCACGATTTCTCACGAATGTATCGTGCAAACGTAGCGATTTCACGGAAAAATCGTTTCAACACTCTAATTGATATTACACGCGCATCCTAGCATTCCATGCTTGTTAATAGATAAATTATCAACCGTACACTTGTGCGGATTAATCAGTATGCATAATACGATGTTCGACACGATCGAATAACGATTACCCTTGTGCTAACTCCGCACCGATTATAAACACATGAAACTTTTTCAAAGGAACATTATCGTGATTAGTCAGCTTTGAAAAAACATATTTGAATTTGAAAAACGCACAGAAGGAGAACGACTGATTGCGAGTTGAAATTTTTCACCTGTGATTGGATCGATGTAACGTCTATTGATAAAACTGCGTCCTGCTTGGTTATATGTGTTATTGGAGATGCCGGGAAAACTATAGTCTCAGATAAAATTGCATGCTCAATGCCTCAAGTAACAAAGTTTTCGGTGGATTTGCGCGCCTTCGTTGAGTCGTTTCAAACTGACTGAATGCTTTCAACAAGTTGATACCGTTTTTGTTATCGTAACAAATAGACTTTTGGGGATAAATATAAACTTCTTTGTAACTTTCCAAGTAACAAACAAAATTGATTCTTCAGTTTTCGCGCTTCCTTGGATTTCCCTTGCTCCTTCGGACTTTTTACGCTTGTTTTCGTTCTTTTGTGAAATAAGGAATATAAGGATGTTTAACCCGGTAAAACACGAACACAAAACATATCCGATCCACGGATTCAGTTGCCTGTTTTGCAGAGGCGAAACGTTCGCGAAATTTTCGCGTTACATTGTCAAACTTTATCTCGACTTTGTTCTTAAGCTCTGTGAAAACGAAATTGAATAAATTACCCGGGATATTGACGGACATAATAACGCGTATCGAGCTCACGCTTCGAATTTATCGTGGTATAATTCGTTAAAATATTTTTATTCTCACGGTTCAATATATCAATTTCTGTTTATCCTGCTCTCTCTTATACACAGAAGTATTTCATTCCCTTTTGGGCTATTCCCTGTAAAACACCTTATACAACTTCATCTATTCATTGCCAAAAATCTCATTTTTCAATATTGACACAGAAACTATTGACAAATTCAATCGTGAAAAACAAACAGATTCCTCCCCTAGCATTGGTTTCGATTTTTCACCGAATTTCCGGAACACTAGCCAAAATGTCAGGCGTCGTTTAAGTCGTTAATAAAACGGTTAAAGCGAGGCTCGTTAATCATCTCATGCAAGGTAAGAACTAATGAGATCGTGGCTCAGGTTACATCGCTCGTAACGTTACCATTTTCCAAAAGAAAAAGGAAATCCTATATCGAGATCAATAACAAAGGTATAGGTCTCGCGTGTGTGACGTCGATTCAGTTTGATGCACACGTAGATGCAGATGTGCTGAATACATCGAACCAAAGTCAGTTCGACCAGCACCGTAATCTCTTTAATGACGTCAACCTAACCTCGTGCAATGCCAATTGCTTCGAGTGCTGCACCTCGACGTGACAGTGACTCCTCTTGATATAGTCGTTCATATCGGTAGGGTTTGGATGGATAATGGCATCCATTTGCGGCCCATGCACATCGAACATGCATTGCTTTCCGAACTCGGTGCGCATTTTCACGTATACCCGTTTGATCTCCATTCCTACAGGATGATCAAATCTGCGTAAATTAAAATTTTACGATACGATTTGACAGCATTTGCCTTTAAAATTATTTCAGTTTCAATTACATATATAAGATACTGTGAGAAAAGTTTTTTATATGCATATAATATATATATACATATATATATATATATATGCATATATTAATACAGATGATGATGATGATGATGATGATGACGATGATGAACGGGGATAATTTAGTGTACATAAATGTAAATGCAGAATCTTTACGTTTCTTCGAAGCGGTAAAAAATGTCGGCGTAATTGGCTCAGAAATTATATGTTCCAGATTATTTAATTGTTTCAAAATAACTTAAATAATGAGTTTTCAAACATTTCATTAAAGCGATTCTCAAGCTTGTATTAACTTAACAAAAAAAGGCAGCGCTCCGTGACGTGTCTAACCTGATTTAACGGAAGAAACGCAGCCTTTGGAAAAATCATACGTCGAGAAGAGCTCCGTAACCTTTTTCTCTGTTGGCGAAAGAGCGCGTCAGAGTGGCAAAAAGCGACGCGATAATTCGCGGGTCTGTAACGGCGCTCGCTACGCCAACTGGGTTCACCGTCGAAAGAGAAGAGCGGCAGCAAGTGCTGAAAGATTCATGAATTCACCAAGCGAATAAAGTTCCAGGCGGAACGATATTTGCCTTGTTTCGACAAACACCCGAGAATTCGACTGAGAACATTCACGCGTGCAAACGCCCTCGAACGGCGTTCTCTCCTTTTCTCGCGCCAAGGATCCTCTTTACGTGTGAATCGAGCATAAACAGAACTTAGCGAGGACTCGGGGACGAGGCAACAGTCCGATCAAACTTATCTCACGGGGATCAAACGCGTGGCTTTGACGCCGCTTTATGCTCGAATATATCGCCACAATCTTGTGGACCTTCGAGTTGATCGTTTAACCGTTCATGTACCATCTCGACTCTGATCTGAAGTGCGCTCAGACAATTTATCGGGTAAACTTCGTTCCGAGGCTAAATATCTCGAGGTGGATAACTGTAAAACCGTGCAATTACAATTTAAAAATTATCTAATTTTGAAGAATTTTACAAACGCTTCTCTTTCAGGAATTAATGCTGGATCGTAATGATTCTCCTTTTTGTCGATTTGGAATGGCAAAGACAATTGGCGAATTTCAATACAGCATGGTAATTAAGACGTTTTTTACCTTAATTATCCTTCGACGTACCGATGAAAACGTTGAAGTAGGGGCCGTCAATTTTATATGTTATAATTCTCAAATTAAATCACACTACTTAAATTTGATTCAAGTTGCGAACCACAGATTTATTAAATACAAATTAAAGTTTCAGATCATATACACATTCAGATAGAATAACGGTTCCATCTATCGAAAAAAACGAAACGTTGCATTGCAGCGATGAAAACGAAAGCTCGATACGATTCGTGAACCCTGTTTGTTTTTGTCAATAATTTTTCCGGCCGAGTCATAAAACCATTGATTCTTCTACTCAGCAATCTGTAAAACTGACCCGATTGACGAGAAAAGGGAGGACGGCCGACAGAAGATTGCAATCAAGGCTCCTCGATTCTTTGCTAATACTTACTTCATCAAGAACCGCTGATGCAATCATTCTGTCTTAACGAATCGATCGTTTCAGATTATTGAGCTTCGTTGCTTGCGCGTGTTCCTTGCATTCGCATCACGCTTTCCACGATAAAAGATCTTCCTCTCAAACTTAATGCTAGAATATGTCGCCGAAGGAAGAAACTGTCGAAAATTGTATTTTACTCGTTAACTTTCTAGTTTCTCGTTTCGGATAAACAATTTTATCCATGAAATTAATAATATTCTTAATTATGGCTTTTTATTGCCATTTTTTTACCATCCTGTCGATCTTTTTAAAATCTGTCACTATTAAAGATTAAATACTAATTAAGGGAATGGACAGTTTAAAGGCAATGTGGTTTTGTAAATAATACTTCGTTAAGTATCGATAATTTCAAAAACGACGTAATATAAAATTACGCAAGAGCTTGGCCTATTTATCGGTCGCTGGCTGCCTATAATCAGGGAAATTACCGTACAATTCACTATCCTCGATTAATGTATAATAATTTCTGGAAAACGAGCTGAACGCGCGTTTGATCAAAATTTCGCGGTGATACGCGGAAAGTAATTTCTATCTATCGATCTCCGCTTAATCGTAAATCAAATTTGCGGGCGGCTCGTCTGTGCAAATCACGTAAGAGTTTCCCTTGGACCAGGCTTTATCCTCGTCAATATAGCGAAAATTGCCGGGTTCCTGCATGAAAGCAGACCGTCACAAAAGGCTCCCTCTAATTGCCTTCGGCCGAACATCGAGCAACTTTGATGCTCCATAGGCACACGTCCAATTTATTTCGGAAACAGAGAATTCGCAAAAACTAGTACACATCATTCTAATTTATTTTCTTAATGAAAGTAATACATGGCTAGATGAAGACAGCAAAAAGCTAAGATTCTAAGAGTTGAAATTATTCGTGAAACTTTGCACATGAACTTTCTTCACCAACGTCTGAATTTGTATTAAAATCCTACGTAATGTATAAAAGGCTCTACAGTTTAGAGGACGTATAAAAAGTTATTTTTCAGGTTTTTACATTTTTTCTTCGAGTTCAATGACTGTTTCTTTGTCTTAAATCCTACTTAAGAATCAATTAGTATAGTTATATTTTCATTTTGGACCAACCATTTTGATTGTTCCTGTGCACTGTCGCTATTAATTAAAACGCCGATTAGCGTTCCGGCTGGTTCATGATAAAATCGAATAATTATGAGAATACTGCCAAGTAGAAACGCTATTGCAGCAGAACATCAGGAATCCGATGTACTGTAAAGCCGGTATGACGAGTACCAATGGTAAATGAGTTCCGTAGGAACGCAGATCCACACCGCTCGAACAGATCGACACGGAACATTATCCTAGCATATGTACGTGCTAGTTTGGAGTTTGACAAGCGACGATTCTGAAATTTCCCTCTGGAAAATCCGATGGCTCGCCATGCTCATAACATCGAAGCTAAATCCGAATTATGCACAGCCATACAAAATATCAAAATATCTTTTTGTTTTACAACACCACTTGCACATTTTCCCTCACTTGCAATTGTTATTTATCAACATATGTCATTTACTTCATTTTATTTGCTCGCATGCGCGTTGTAGGTGATTCTCGCTGTCACAAAACGAATCTCTGCTACCGTTGTTACAAGTTCTCTGCCGTGACTGTTACCGCGAATATTTCGTGTTGACCCGAGGAATTCTTAACATTGTTTGGCCTCTGCGTTCTAACGTTTGTCCTTTTTCGATCGACTTCTTTCTCTCCTTCTCATTCTCTCTGTCGCCGGCGCTTCACGATCCCTGCACGCGAAAGCCTGATAAACCGTTGCTCTCATCAGCTAATGCACACGTACGTATGTACATCCGGTTTGTCGATTTCCTCTGGTCGTCAATCAAGCGTACCGTGAAGCGAGAAAAAGGATTTTGATTGTTTCGGCCGGATCTTTTTTTCTCGACTCGGCTGGATAAGCCAGCGAAATCGGAATCCGAACGGAGAGATCGGAATCCGTATCCGAGTTTTGGTTTTCCCCAGAATTCCCATCGTGCTTGTTTACACAGCGCGGTACCGCCGTGACCATCGAAGCAGCTTTATGGCTGCAACATTCCGTCGATTGGAAGTATTGTATCAGCCTAGTAATTCCCGTGTTCACTAGTTCAAAGGTTAATTCAGATCGAATCACAGGCTTTGAACTAACTTTTTAGATTAATGTGCGCGTTCAGGAGGATGCTGCTATTAAACATTGACTATTCGCGGATACGCTACAGTCGGAATTAAAATTTCAGAAAGTGAAATTGCCGAAAGATAGTTGTTAAGAAATTACACTTGCTGAAAAAAAGATAGATTCGATCGTTGTAACAACAAAAGGACATCTTTTTACTTATCAATGTTTATTAGTTATTCTTCGTTTCTTTCAAATGTAAAATATCTCAGTTTAAAAAATACGTTTTCACAAACATACGAAAAATTAATTACATTCCTTTTTCTTACTTTTTACTGTTCTAAATAATTCATAATTAAATGTCATAAAATTTCGTAAAATAAATTCCTTATATTATATTATCAAAAAGCGCGCTATTATTAAAGCGCTAGTAAAGTATTAGTAAAGCGCAAGCGATAAAAACGAAATAAATTTCGGTTCCAATGATCGATACGTACATATATTGATTATAAAAAACAATTCGATCTTTCGATCGCCGAATAAAAGTTCCAAATTCGTAACCGATTTATCAAAAAAAAAACACGGAAGTCTCTTGTATTCGTTTTTCAAGTACGCAGTCCTCGAGTCTCTGAGGAGAAAAAATTATTAATCGATAATAAATACGAAGCGTCCCAATTCTCTGTGACAGACGATTCGAGAATATCCAGACTACCAGGCACTTAGGCTTTCAACCGGAAGCCGCAAATTACGTGGCCACTTTATATCGATGCGTTACCGTCAACCTGGACATGCATAATTAATCAGAAGATTATCACTTCGATGACTGGTCGAAATACGCGCGACTCTCTTCCAAAATCTCCTCTCGACCATCACTCTTTCCGTGCATTCTCCCTCTAATTTAATCTTCCTCTATCTAACCGAAATCAAATTTGCTCTTCATAGCTTTTTCTCGCGTGATGCGTCTGCTTTCGAATATTTCTCGTGAAACCCGATTCTTTCGATTCGATCGTGCCTTCGAATAAAAAAGATACTTTTCCATGATACGATATTTAAACAGCAACATGTAGCGCTTACGGAAGTAACAAATTTGCAAGGAAACAAGTTTCTCGCGGAACAAAGTATACTTCCTAGAAAACGTTATACTTTTTCTCAAAGAAATAGATGCAAGAAGTTGGAGACTGTACCTGATTTCCATAGTACCGCCGTCTAACCGAGTTTTTATTCGTTCGATCTGTCGGTTATTAATAAATCCTTATATCCCGTGCATTCTTGAGAAATTCCAAGTTCTAAGAGGACAACGAGCGAACGAACGAACAAGGAGAATCGCCTTTGTAAAGAGACGAGAATTCTGAAAACTTTCTTCGAACTGTACATCATAAGTCCGTCAATTCATCCGTTGAAATTCCAGATGGATTATCTTCCGTGTTTTCCAGCCCGTCGTGTTCGCTTAACTTTGTAAGAACATTCTCTTAAACTCAGGCAATAAATGGAAAACTGACTGTGTGGCCCTTGAAGATCCTGAGTGACGAGAAAAACGACAAACTCTATCGAACTTTCATTTTGCCTTATCCCTTTTTCTCGCTGCTCGCTCGTTCCTGTAACTTCTGCGTGAAACGTGTGCGCGAAGCCACCTGTTTCTAAGCAGAATTTGATGCAGTTACCGAAAAGAATAACCAATGAATCTCGACGGGAACAGGTCTACGCGAGCGTAAAAAAAGTTTCTGTTGGAAACGTTGAACGCATCGTTTGCTCTATGGTTTCGTTCAACGAATGCGTAATAACATCGAAACAACTTCCGTTGAAAGAAAGAAGGAAAGTTCTTCGATCGAGCCAGCTTGGATTTCTTTCATGATAAAACTTTTCGACGAGATTGTTTGTCCTTCCTGTCTGCTTTCCGAACCTGCTGGGAATATCTCGAACACGAGCGACAAATGCTTCGGGCTGATCCTTTTCCACAAAGATGTCACTTTGAATTCTAACGACACAATACCGTTTGTCGATGTACAGATGAATTAAACAGTTAGCTCCTGGATTTCCGGGCAAAGCTCTTCGGAGGAGAAATCTTTTTCCGGTTCTTCTTGGTTTTCAAGATGCTTCCATGACGTGAAAGGAAATTTTTAAACGATTAATATTTTCTGTTCCCAGACTCCTCGTCAAGCGTCTCTTCGGAATACATTCTCACGAACGCAGTGGATATTCGAGGATAAAACACCTTCCTGCTGTGCTGTTCGTCGTACTCCTGAACTTTTTGTTTCAGCAAGTTCCACAGTTCCATCTGTTTCTCCTTTTTTTCTATTTCGATCTCCTCTTCCGTCAATTTCAACTTTTTGAATTTACGCAAGCTCTTTTTTGGATGAATTTTCGTGTCATTTTTTTTTCCGAATTCCACGACCGACTCGTCCGTTTTGATCAAATGTTCCTCAGCTTCCTCCTGTCGCTCTTCCGTCGTTTCCAGCTTGATTTCGGGCAGTTTCTTGGGCTCCTTCTCGAGTTTCCTCTCGACGGCCCAAGAGGCGAGCTTTCTTGCGATTGCAGTTTCCTGCCAAGCACGTATTTCCTTCTTGGCTTCAACCAGTTCTTTTCGAAGTACGTTCGGCGGAGTATTCTTCAGCGCCAAGATTTTTCTCTTGAACGCGCGCGAAGGTTGAGGAATTTGAACGATATAATCAGTTAATCGTCTGAACCACTTATTATCTATGATGAACGATCTGCTTTTTTCGGGAGATTCTTCTACCACTTCGACCGTATTCTTCCTTCTTTTTGATCTTCTTTTCTCTGCAATGACAAATTCATTCTTTCAATAATTAATCATTAACTAGAAAGATTAGCACGCAATGTGTAACCCGCAACAAGTAATGCTCCAAATACTCGCATAAACCTAATTTCTCGATTATCTTAAACGAATCTAAATTACAAATTCCCGTTGAGATCGGTATCTTTGTGCCGCTTTGTATTTTGTACCTACTGTACATTGATGTATATTGACGTACTGTACGTTGACGCTAATTAATATTCCTTCGACCCAGAACAAACTATTCCGCGCACGCGATCCTTCATCCGGACTGTAATTAATACTACCAATTTATAGTCGCATAGCTTAGTGTCGCATAGACCCAATCGTTCTGCGTAATTCTGAAGACCACGCAATATTATTTCATTTTCATAGCTTCAAATTGATTCCTGATTGACGTAACAGAAATAAGAAAATCCGTTGTCCTATACAGTATTTTTCAGGCCGTGAGATCATTGTAATATGAAATATCTCAATTTACATACATAGCAGAAACGAAAAGAAGAATCGACGTATCAAACACTGGATCAAACGCTTAAGATTTTATGTGGCAAAAAGGAGAGGAAAAATGCCAAAATTGCTTTCACGGTCGTCGTATATAGTCAATATGGAAATAAATCCCGCACGTGCGAGAACCAACGCTGCCATTAATTGGAACACCAGCGGTTGTGAATATTTCTCTACGCTTAGTGCATTCGCCATCACGCGATAAGACAATATTTCCCTCTATGTGCTAAGCCCCTCGCGCTTGCGAAACAAGATTTATCGACGTCGCGCTATTTTTCTATCATCGACAAAAATGCAGAGAAAAAAGACATAGACGATGCATAGTGTACTTCTGCTAAACCGCGGTAAATCTCGTGAATTTAAAGATTTCAACGAATGTGGGAAACGTACCAATCGAAACGATTAAGGAATTGAGCCTTCGAACAAGGCTACATGGAATTAATCGAATGTCACGTATAAAAAATTTATATTTAATACGATTCGTACTCTGTAAAATTCACTCTAAAAGTTTTATTGGTATTATCGGTCAAATCATGCGAGAGAGCCTTTGCAAGTAAAAATCTCGCGCCGATATCAATGAATCAGTCGGTTTTGACAAAACTAAAACACGTTCAAACACCTGTAACGTTTTTAGAAGCTTACAATTTACACCCAGAAGCCTCAAATAGCCTGAGTAGTTCATTTTTCTTCGACCATTCGCGTAGTTACTTCCAATCGAAGTACCACACACAACGGAACCACCGAGTTTAACTCTATGAGCCACAGCAACGGCAGCAACGGCAGCAACGGCAGCAACGGCGTAGTACCGCCTGGGAGACCAACGAGTCTCCACCCCGTTACTTTTATTAACTTCCAGATCGTTTAAGTGGCTTCCGACGCGTTATTCCGAGTTAATTGTAACTAACGGAGAAACTCGACGAGAAGAGGAGACTTGGGAGTGGCGAAATACCGGAAACGCGGGACGGAATTAATTCGCTAGGAGTGTACCGTAATACGGCCGCGACAGAGCGTACACCTTGTTTGCAGTTCCCCTCGTACCGCGATTGTAGAATTTACAAGTGACTTACAGTCGTAGCGACAACTCAAGAAACTTTTGTAAAATTTCGCTACTACGCCGAAAGCCGAGCTATGAAATGAAATTCTCTAGAAATTATTGAGCAGGTAGCTTCCAGGCAATTGTAGGATTTCTCCGTGGCTCTTCAGTGACCCCTTCGTGCGCGCCAGTTACGCTTCCTGACTCATTGCGAAACAGCTACCGAAAGATTATTCCCAGAAATTAAAATTAATCGAAGAAACAGTTGACTACTATTGCCAAGTACGTGTCCTTTTTTAGTTAATTTTCCTTTAAAGCGACGACAGATGCTTTTATCGTGAATTAGTCCATGCTCGAACCTAACTTCCAATTAACCTAACGCGCAAATACATCGACCAAGAATAACTAAACATGACCATTCTCCAAGACAAAGAACAATTTGGATCTTGTTATTGACATTCGGAATTTATACTCCAGAGCTCTTCTCCGACTTGGTAAAACATTTCCTCCCCTTGATATATTCCGATTTTACAAATTACACGACAAGTTAACCCCTGTTTATCGCGATCCAGGTCATTTCCAGATACGTGTTGAATAATGTTGCGATACAGGAAAAGCAGAAAAAAAGGAACGAACGTATGATTTTAGAGAAATCGCATTTCGTGTAAGCAATTTTTCATACCTGTGATTAGAACGGTCTTACCTTCCATATCTGCGCAACAAATTTCCGGCTTGCACACTTGCTTCGCACAACTATTTCTCAGGATCTTCTTCACTCGTTGCTTTTTGTCCTTTATCCTTATCGAATCTAGATCGACGTCCACAATATCTTTTTCTTCTTCCTTTTCTCCGATCTTCGGTATGCTTCTTGCAGTCCTTATTCTACTTTTGAACCTTTTGATCGATCGTTGTTTCTTCACATCTTCTTTCTCGGATTCTACCTCCATTTCCATGTATTTCGTTACTATTCTTTCCTTTAATATTTCCTGCGCTGCTTGCACGTCAGCTTCATCGAGTTCCATGTATCGCGCAGATATCTTTTTTAAAAAAACAGATCAACTTACTTTTGTCGATACTTGATAAATTTTTGATCGTTTGCTCATCGTGTAATTTGAAAATGTTGGTGATAAAAGAAAAATACATAGAATCTAGAATATACAACGCGGCATGCTAATTTACCTGTTTTATTTTGTCGAAATATTCCATCTGCACTTTGTTGTGTTCAGGATAGGTCATCTTAACGTTAGACTTTCCTTTCGGTTTCGAGGCTTTCGATTTCTTCCGGTCTTCCAGTCTCTCTTTCTCCATGGAGGTCTTTTCTTTCTTTCTATCCTTCTCCTTCTTCTTGCTTTTCATCTTTGACTCTTGTATACTGATACCTTTGGAGACACGATGACCCAGACGTATTTCTTTCAAACGACTGTCAATCGCCTTTTCGTATCGACTACACCTTTCCAGATACTACAACAAGGACAAAACCACGTTACCGATATTTTCGAATTCGTCTACTCGACGAGATGGCCGCCCTTGGAATTTCCGCCTTTCCTCGCTAAACTCATTGTAAAATTTTGGGGAGCAAGAGCGAACTAAACTAAAATTTCATGAAGTGTGAGACAATGAGATTCGGTAAGAAGAATACCGTTTAATTAGAACATCTGGTAATTAATGAAATTCAGCTCACTGATTTCAATGACCATTATCAAAAGGTGAAACAAGGTAACGAGAAGAAAGCGTAACAGAGTCTTTAAGTAAACTGACAGTATAACTAGAATCTTACGCTACTCAAAGCGGCTTTGTCTTCTTTCGTGAACGTTGCAAGGTCTTCCGTACACTCCAGTAGGTATACATTACCGTTACTACTTCCGACAGCAAGAAATGCATCCTCTTCGTGGGAGCTAATCGCTGTCAGGCTATCGTTACACACGTGAATGTTAGTCAATGGTGTCTTGATGCCTGCCAATATATCATACGCTTCCAGTAAGCCTTCTTTATTTATGGTGAAGAATACGGAGCATCTGGCTTTACTCCAGCAACCACCGCTTAGATCGATGTATTTGTCACTATACACGTAAAAATACAAAAAATTTCTATCTCGAAGAAACGTACAAAATATCAATTGGTACAACATTACTGTCTACGGTCGTACCTAGTACAGAGCAAATTTCCTTCCTTCGTGTCGTCTGCCCATATATTGGCCGACCAGTTACCAATGGTTAAGAAATTCTTTGTATAAATCGGATTTCGGTCGATCGCGATAACCGGTCCCGTGTAACATTGGAATCTAATCGCCAATTTTTCCACGAGATTGCTGGTTCTCCTATTTACATTCACAACCATACCGTTCTCGGTACCAGCTAGGAATTTACTGCTCATCGTCTGTTCAAACTGAAGAGCAGTGATACCGACCGCTTTGTAAATGTCTGCTCTTTGTGGCTGTTCGAGGTCCATCACTAAAGTTTCTGTTGGCTTTTTCATAAATCTGGCATCCCACCACAAAATTGTGCCATCGGTAGAACAAGAGAAAAAGTCGGTGTTAACCTTGGAAGGGATCCAAAGAGTCTGAATCACTGGATATCTAAGAATGAACGACAGACGAGAAGAAAGAATCGTAATTTTACTTTGGAGAAATACAGAAATTCGATGACGCTGCACCGTCACGTTGTAGGAAGAAGAAAACTGCGGTTAGTCTGGTTCCCGATTTTGTGGAATATCGACGATATTTTGTATAATTTTTTAAAGACTTTATTTCGATTTCATTCCATTTTATGAAAATTCTATATAGGAAGCTTTAATTGGAAAAGTGACATAAATGCATTTTTTCCGAAAAATAAAACTACGAGATAGCGATGATACGCGAAATCCATATTTATCCTGTATACAAGATGTTTGACATATATACATGTGTACGTTATTAATTCTCAATCAAACTATTATACCTGTGACTGGTGTAAGGATGAGACGTTTCCATAGGTTTTTCATTGCTTCGAATATCCCAGTAACACACTTGGCCAGATATTAGACCACTGATTAACATCACAGGATCGCGAGGATTGAATTTAATTGTCGTTAGATGGAAAGGTGGTTTCAACGTGTAGAGAGCTTTATTGGGATTCTCTGCATAAGACGAAGATTATACGTTTTTATAGAAACTGAATCGTAATGTATTGTACGACAAACAATTTAAAAGGTTCAATGTCTGTACGTGTGTTGTACATATTAACCGAATTAATCACTTATATATGGATTATTTACCAAATGTCCAGCTGGACATATTGTAAAGTACAAATTAAGAAATAAAAAGAAAAAATATATGGATAAAACGCACACGTACTACAACTAATAAAATACAATTTTTCTGATGGCATCTTCAAATACCCTATTAACACTCGGCTACTTAATGGTACGAAAATATTTCATGAACGAGAAGAGATAGCAAAATGTTTACAATAAAATTGCGAGACGTCCAAATTCAACGAAATGATCTAAAACTTGGTTGTATGTACGAACGGACATACACAAAATCGAATCGATGAAATATCACCTCTCATCGAAGTGCTCTGGCAAATAACGTCGACTGAACACGGTTTGTCACCGAATTACATAAGGAATAACCAAGTACCGAGGTTCCATACGTAGGAGTACGGACTCAAGTCGGCCGAAGGCTGCTCAGATTCCGGAAACCCGTACGCAACGGCCAATCGATCAGAGTAGTTCGGAGACCACGATATATCTTTGATTGGTCTCACCTTCGTCTCCGGATCCTCGTACAAGTTCACTACTCTGAATTTGAAAAGGAGGAAAAATACGAGATTTCGTTAATTTACTAATTATTGTATTAATTAACGATTAGAGTACTATTATATTATGACGTTCATTCGTAAAAGAAAAATCCATCCATATTTTCACATATTACACTTACGGTACGTTATGTGTGTATGATATGTGCGTATTACATAGAGATTTCAAATATTTAATAAAAAGAAGGAAAAACGAACGAAATGATATCACGGATTTTTGGGACACAGCGAGCATATATCACCACACCGATGTTATCACGACAAAGCACAGTTCGATCGTTAATTTTATGAGCCTGCGGATTTTCATTGCCAAATCGATAGCGATAGCCCGCTGCACTTTTTGCTTGCAAATTTGTGTCGGGGTTTTGAACGGATAATCGTATGGTTAATGAATTTGATGGAATTACGCGTTAAATCAACGATCGCTTTGTTGACTTACTTAACTCGTTGTTAGAATTTAATGCGTTCAAACCAGTTCACGGGAGACATATCTCACGTCTTTAATTTCGAATATGTTAATATGATTTTTAATAGGTACGTAAATATATCGAAGCAAAATATTTCGTAACATTTATTGTGAAATGTACCTGATATTGTTGTCCTTGATCATAGGTGTCACGATCAAATCGTCGAAGAAATTCTGATAGATATTGATGGCATTGTTTTGAAGTACATAGTCCTCCATTGTCTAAATACCCATAAAGTGACATTATTTTAACGTACGTGTGGTATCATGGACAGATTGCCTAAGAAATATCGGGTGAACCATAAACAATGTTGCGAGAAAGCCTAAGTGCCGACAGGCCAAAAGGGTCTGGAAACTTCAATGAGCCCAAAAGGGTCTGGAAACTTCATCTGGAAACTTCAATGAGCCGAGCGGCCCATCAATGTGTCCTCAGTCCTTCAGTCGAATACGGAAAAAGGCCTACGTGGCTATAACCGCGGACGGTTACGGAACACGTACGTGGTGGGACTATGAGAAAAGATAAAGAGATACTTAAGGAAGAAAGATGAATGAACAGGGAGTCGTTAACTAAGAGTCGGATTGTGAGGAGTCGTTAACTGAGAGTCGAGTTGTGAGTGCAGTCGTTAACTAAGAGTCGAGTTGTGAGGAGTCGAGAGTTGAGTTGCCGAGTTGTCATAAGTTGTAAACTATTAATTGTGAGTTGTGAATTATCCATTTAGATGTCCTTAGTTATAACACATTACTATATTTAGTTCACGTTAAATAACCATCGTTTCCTGTTTAATTTAAGGTAATTAGGGCGTGATAGTGATTGAAGGAACACTCGAATTTGTTTAACAATAAATGTTTATTAACGATAATATCTAATGAGTACACTTGACGTAAACTCGCGGTTGTTAAATTCAGTTCGCGGTTCGCGGATACAAGTTGAAGCTCGGACAGATACGATTCGACATCCGCTTTGAGTTCGGACGATGATTGCCGGAGAGGTCGAGTAACTCGGATTCACTCTAGCTACCAACTATCAACTATCAATTCGGACAGGCGACTCGCGACTCTTTTGCCTCACGATGATACTGCATAGGAAAACTATGATGGGATGTGTCTCAGGATACGAGATCATCGGATTCGTTGAGGAAGGCGTTGGTTCGGAAAGTGAGGGAAATGGACGTCGCTGTTAATTGGCTAAATTTTGAGTTGTTGGTTGGGAAAGGATGCTAACCACCCTTGAGAGAAAGTCGCTAGCAGGAAGCGTCGCACGTGAGGAAAGCAGACTTCCAGCATCTTCTCGTAGAGGGTGATAGGTATAGGGACTGTTGAGACAAAGACTATTTATTCCTTTGGAGGACCTTAGCTAAATAAATCCTAAGATTTACAGCGAGTCCTTAGGTTGGCTGAAAATGTTCTGAAGGAATGTATCGACATCTGGCAATCATCTTGTCCGGAGGATAGGGTCTTTGTGTAGCGAGCCATGGGACAGAAACCGTTGGAGCGTTTGCTGTCGAGTGCCGCTACAAATTCATTGTAAATAGATCTATTTATCAATAATCTTATCATATAGGTTAGAAATCATTGGAAACCCTAATTTCTAATATTTCTGAATAAATAAATCCTATATATGCAAATATTTTATATAATTCCCTCGAAACTTACAGAAAGCAAGCTTCTCATGTTTATTGCCCAATTATCATCCTTCTCCACTCGTCGACGAAACCTTTGAACGACTTCGGCATCTCGAGCATTGACTTCCTTTGGCCAGCCACCTTCCGTATGATATACTCCCGTATTTATCTCTATCCTTCTCATCGTTTGTACCTGAAACGAAGCACGAGATACACTGTGTTAGCATGTAAAGAAAAATGTATAAAGGAACGATGATCGATTTCAGATGCATTGATTTCAAACGAGTTACCCTATACTACTAGCTACGACTGACGTTCCGTTAGGATCTAACCTAAAATATGAGAGCACTATGATTAAAGTAGTTTTGTTTGATTACTCTGATTGACTCTTACTTCGTGGGCCGCATACTGTTTAGACAGTTGCACTTGGCGATGAGTGTACGGACGGTACACGTAATCTTGCATCAGTCTTGGCTCCGGCTGGATGTTTTCTTCGGCAACATGGTCGGTTCTGAAGACGCATTGCTTTCCGAACTGACATCGCGGCTTGATATACGTGTATTGCGTCAGCATCTTCGCCGCTGTCTTTCATTAGGTCTTGTAAAAGCATTTATAAGTTATGAAATAAAAAGAGTGCCAAAACTAAATTATAGAAAATTCTTGGTACACAAACTCTAAAAAGGACGATATTCTAAGTCGAACAGAAGATCGGAAAACAAAACAACTTCGTGATTTAACGCGTAGTTCAGTATCGTGCGTGCCATATATCGACGATTGCGTAGAATCGTCTATTACGCATAAAATATATACTATCGTTTCATTAAATAAATATTCGATTACGATCGATATTTAAAAACCTACCACTTCGCTACTTTAATTTACTTTAATCCTACAGCCGTTGTAAGAGAAACCCTGTTACCCTCGATACACTCGTGAATATTTCAGCACCAACCACAATTTCTCCGCCAATTTCCATTCTCTAGGAGATTCGAGCCCGTTGAGAAACCGTCTAGAACCACCATTGGCTGCTATTGGCCCTTTTAAAGCCACGAAAAGAAAAGGAGAACTTGCTGACGCTTTTATCCTACTTTCGGAGGCATCGTCGATTTCTTTTAGCCGCTAATTTCTTCTATTCAGTTTCCTTTCGCACATCAAAGATTCAATGTTCGACTGTTGCATTTCCGAATCCCACTTTATACAATTACTACCAGCAGCGGTGAGAGTTCTCGGCCCCACCGCTGCATTATCTCTTCGTGACCTTCTACAATTTCTGCCAGCCACACGCTACCCATCCGCTGGCGATTCGCTGGCGAAATCCGGCAATCAATGCTTTCACACGGTTCCGTAAATCGCATAAGCCATGCAGAGAGTCCTCTTCCTAGCAAATCATATTTGATGCAGTCCCGTCGAAATCACGATCGATCGGCTCGTGGATGTGGT
>NT_176514.1:403239-507765 GCF_000188095.3 Bombus impatiens
GGGGGGGGGGCTGAAAATGATCCGGCACTAAAATTCGCTCGAACTATCCCTACCCATTTAGGTGCATTTACGTGGAAAATCAATGTCCGCGTCGATCTCCGATGTGGAGTCGCTGCATACGCGTTCGGAACTAGTTCTTTTGATAAACATCCCACGATGTACCACGATAAACATTCCAATTTGGAGTAATTCGATTAGTTAATTAGGCCATCTCCTATAAATAATGAGAATATTCGGAGAGATCAGAGAAATTGGAGAATGGCGTAGGGAAAATTGAAAAGTCAGATTGATAAATTACTAAGTTGTTTCATAATTGATTTTGTTTTCACGAAAAAATAGAATGAACTACAGAACTCAAATAATAATAGACGAAGGCATTGTTCTAAATTTACAGCATACAACCGACTATTGATCGTAAATCAACGAAGAAGTTAGAGTAATCTTGATGGTTCGTGTATTTCCAGAAATAGAACATGGAACCCACTAATCAGTGTCATCGTGCTGATGGTATGGACTAGAAAGCTATTCCTAATCAATTAGCTCTGCTGCCATCAAGATCGAACGTTGTACATACATCCGCGTTCGTAAGTATCGGGACATTTTCGGAAAGTCGGATAAATCTAATTAATCATTCACAAATTGTACAAGTCTATAAGATAATGGTTATTATTAATGGCCGTCAGACAATATAGAAATATTTATGAAAAGAATACTAGACATTTAAATAATGCTATAAATTATTTACATTATTGCTTTCAACTTAGTATTGATAGTATCTGATTATAGATTTATGTCCGCGTTAAACAATATCTTTTCGGAGGTTCGATACAAAAAATCTGAAAGAACGTAGCCGAAGGTTCGTATAGTTAATTCCAAGTTCAACGGTCACCATGACTCTCCATATTGTATGCACCAACACGAGACTGTCGTTAACGAAGCTGATTTGGTACAGTGCCATCGATGTCGTAATCAATTCATTCTGTCGATATGACGTCGCGACACAACTCGGTGCTGTTCTAAAAATTATAATACAACGAATCTGTGCTATTATGTTTCGAAATTTTCTGTATAAAGTTAACTATTGTTATAACGCTTAATTATCCTTTCCCATATTAATAATTTTGTTTTTTTTAACCATGGTACCTATGTCTTGTGTCTTAAAATTATTAAAAGGGTTAATTATATCTTTCCATTTTTTGATAATATTTTTTCTTTCTTTTTCTTTCAAAGCACGAAGACAAATTTTCCGATCTTCACTCGACCAAGGAATACCCTACTTTGTATATTTCATATATTTTACATACTAAGTGCATTCTGTACAATCTCGCACATTGAAATTTTCCGCACATACATGATAAAACAAGCTTAGCCGTCTAGTTATCACTATTAACTTGCAAAACGAAATTTATCGGGGCATGCCTTTACGGAGAGTTGTGCAGCCACGTAAGCCAAACTGGCGATGAATCAGATCGATCAGTGTCTGCGTATGTCTAGCCACATATCGAAGATGAACTTGCATCTCGGAACTAAAGCAATCTAGCATTGGATTCCAAAACGTCCTGGAGGCGGAAGTTCTGGCAGAATTTAACCGTCCAAAGCAGGTGTATACCCAAGGAATTTCGGTGCATTCAGTGTCAAGACTTCGATAATTTGATTTTATTTAATTTCCAATGAATAAAACAGCCAAACTTTAAATTATTTAGTATCGATAAAATTTACTTCGTTCGAAAAATTGTTTTAAATAGGAACGCCGCGTGATGATTTGATATAGGTAATAAATTAATTCTATTATAAATTACTTTCTATAAATAGCTAAGCTCTATAAATAAACAAAATATTCAAAAGTAACGTATTACTATGTGTATATAACATTTTCTTCGATCTGAAGGTATAAACGAATAAGTACCATTCGACCATTCGTATCTACCATGATAGTGTCCAAATTTTAGTAGTAAAATTATCAAAAATCATTTGTTCTTTCATGAGACCATTATGTTACGGTAATTAAATTTGAAGATTATGTTACGCTAAAAAAAACGAAAGATATTTACCATTGAGTAAAGTCCGACAAGTTACTGCAAAGAATTGCACGAGCAATTAACCTCAAAAGCAACAAAATCTACGCTGATATCCTCCCCGGCTCGAATGAGGAATTGTAATAATGATAAGGGGCGAGTAGATAGATTAAGGTAGTAATTAGAAAGAGAACCAACCATAACAGGATAAAACAAAGAAGAAAGAAAGATGTAAGGTCTTGATGTAAGATACATCAACGATTCATCGTAGGAAATGTTGAGACTTTTATCCCGAAAGGTAAAGATGTTCTCCGCATCAAAGAACGCGAGAAACGTCTTGACTTGGCAGGATCTCCTCTCAAATCCATCGAGATGCTCGAAAATGCTTTGCAATTAAACACAGATTTGTTCGACAAGTATACCGGTAGCAAAAAGAGGAGGATCAAAGACGTTGTTCTTGCGCAACATTTTAAACGGAACAGTTTATTTTACTTGAAATATTCCATTTTATGCAAAAGATGAATCATTAACAAATATTTATCCGGAGAGATATTACGTTCAAAGATCTTTTCTCTTTATAGATATATTTTTACTCTAAGCACTCGTTCAATTTATGTAGAAATATTGAGATCAAAAGATAAAGATGAAAGTAAAAAATACAGACATGGATGTTATTGAGAAGGAAAGAAATTCTATATTACTATTTCTCCTCCTTCAGATAAAAATGTATCTTTGTTTTTGTTTTCTTTCGTGTTTTTATTTTTAAGTAAAGAAAACTTTCATTTGCATTTATAATCATTTGGAAACGAATAGTTTGTACAATTATTTTATTTTATATTTACTGTACTTTTATCTTTTGATTTATCGATACCTATTATGACCGACAGATTTCTTGGAGAATAAAATTGTCGGTAAGGAGAATAAGAAACATCCAGCCAAAATGGGTACCATCCGACGAAGTAAAATATTCGGAAAATACTTCAAAAGAGAAAGTTGGAGTACATTTGCCTAGAAACAAGTTGCAGGAAGTAATCGATTTCTTTTCGAACAGAAAATTCTCTGCTATAAAGATATTGAATAACTCGTTGAAGCTTGCTTTCGAAAAATACTCGACTCTGAACAGGTCTATCGATATCACCGTTGATCCTCAAGATCTCATTCGGATCAAACGACAAATTGTTCCAATAAGAACACACCTGTCTACTGACATTCTAAATCAAACGATTCCTACTTATCTGAAACGATTTAGCAACATACCTGCGATTAATTATACGAAAAGAAACCTATTCTTCAAACTTGTCAAAAGAGGATCCAATGGAAATAAACAGCCCCCGAAATCGGACTGTCAAGAGCAACGTTCTCCTTCGACAAAACCAAAAATGGTTTTCAAAAATGATCAGAAACTTCGGATACAAGAACGTTCCCAAACATGTTTCCAGCAAGGTTCGGAAGATCATCGTCAAAATGACGCACAAAATGTACACTCTGAGTATTCTTACTCGATACAACAGACAAGTCCATCGTATTTTAATAAACCTGAAAGATACAGACATTGCCGAGAAGAATCGACAAAACACTCCGACGATCGTAAGAAAGTGAGGAAATGTGGGAAGGCATCGGTGGAAGATTTCGAAGATCGTAAGAAGTCGGCAGAAAGCGAAAAGCTGTCGACGAAATGTTTCGAAGAACATAAAAAATTGACAGAGGCCGATTGCCAAAGAAGCTCAAAAGATTTCGAGTACTACAAGCAACGTCAATTTGATCAAACGAGAAGCAGTAAGGTCTTCCATGCGTATGATCAGGATGATAGAAAATCACCAGTTCAGAAGGCGGATAAAAAAGAATCAAAAATTTTATCGAAGATGGATAGAATTATGGTTTGCGTACAGAAACATAGTTCCGACATAATTAAATCGTTTTTACCCAAGAGAGCAGAGAATTTAGAGCAAAAGAATTCCAGATGCTCGAAAGACGCATGCAGTAATTCATCGAATTTGCACGAAGATATTCTCCCTGACCCAGCACCACCAAAATCTATTCACTGGTCTGAGAAGATGAGGATAAGCCAACACAAGAAGAAACATAGCCCTCCTATCTGTCCCTCTCCCATAGTATTTATTCCCCATCAACAATCGAGTAAAAAGAAGCTAAAAGCCGAAGTATCTCGAGATCTGCAAGCTGGGGGATTACAACATTCATCTACGAATTCGCCTTCATGCGTGGAATATCGAACGAAACGTGGGTCCAGTAACTCTCGTTCATCCACGCAGGATAGTTACTTGTCTCGAAAAACGAGATGCGATGATGGTGACAAAAAGTGCTTTTCCACCAGAAAATATACGAAAAGTCAAACATCTTTCGTTGCATATAAAAGTGGCTCTTGTGAGAAGTCAGAAAACCCGTGTCAAGTAGAAAACGTCAACGATTCGAAAGGTGATGTATCGAGTTTGAAGTATGGCTTGAGTAAGCGTCCCAATCCAAAGGAGATGCAGACTACTTACATGAATCGCAAGCCAGACGAGGTTAAAACGAGATCTTTAAAAAAATCGGAAGAGACATATTTGCCCATTCGAAAAAAGCGAAAGTGTTTCAAGGGAACTGGTGAATGGAAAGAGCAGAAATATCAAGTTCGGTTGAAGATTTTTAAATCGAAAAATGGCTTGGATCCATGTTCACCTACAGTGATCGAAGTGAAACGCAACGATCGTTCATTTATAGAGGAAATAAAGAGGCCAAGGTTAAGCCCGGTGCATCGTGAAATTTCCAAGTTACTAGAGCATCCGTGTAATTTCAAGTGCTGTCGCCTCAACGATATTGTCAAGACTAAGAAACGTATAAAGAAAGGAAAAGGAAAAGTTACAAAGAGGAAAAAATGTCCGTGATCTCATGATTTCTAAATTATCAGTTTTCTCGTGTATTAGTTTTCTGTAAACATATTCGTTAATGATAATTGATATGATAATGGTAATTGATAACCATATTTTTAATCTTTCGTTTAACTCATAGAAATTTTCCGTATCGATTTTAATATAGCTGCAACGACATGCCAATGTTATTTCAACAGTTGCCTTACTACAAATTGGGTTATAAAAAAATAGGGATGAAATAAATATCTGGAAGTAACAATACAAACGTGTCTTTCAACTCGATAGAAGCAGGCGAAACAATAGTTCCATCGTGGAATGTAAGCTACATTCTTCAAACAAAGAATGTTCAGCTTGAAAAAATGCAGTGCAAGTTGTCACCGGGAAAGAAGCAGTAAGAAGCTCGCCTGCAGCAGCTGTTGCCAACTTTTCACATTTATCATTACCCTACACCATATATCTTTACCGTTGCATATCGCCATATCGGGGGCAAACTTGTGCATCAAATAATCTTGCTCCACGAGCAGCTTAAATTTTTCCCCTGATACAAAAATATGATGAATACTTTGTCCTTAATGAAAACCGCAGAAAATATACGACGCACCCATTTTTCCTTCCTTTTTCTAACGATTATCAGCAAAATTTGTAAACGGCTGTGCATATAAGAAAAGCGTTTTGCGGTAAATAGAAAATTTGTTTTAACGAGAGTTCTAACTTCTGGACATTGGTCTTTACTATCTCGAAACTGCGATTAAGGCTTCGTTATTTCGTTCAATAATAAAATTTATATTCTAACATATCGAATGAAATATTAATTAATTGATAACAAAATTGATATTTTCCATGATTTTATAACAGACTCGAATCGGAACCACCCATTGTTATTTATAACTTTGGTTTTATTAGTTATTTGTAATTATAATTTATAATTATTTGTTTTTAATAACTGTTTTCAATTATCTCTATCAATTATTATTTTCTTTATCTTATTTACTGTGTTCTTTATTCACCTACTTTATTCATCCTATATTCTTTATATTTAATGTACTATGTGATGTTTCCTATTAATAAATATTTACAATATATTTACGATGTGTACAATATAAACGAGATATGTAAATTTCGAAAAATAGCTGCAGACGTGAAATTTAACTAATCGCTACATCTATTATTGTTATCACCGAATTATTATGTATTGTGCCATGATTGTACCGTAACCAACCACAGACCATCGAGTCGTAACTAGTAGTCCACTACTTCTCGTTTCGACAACCAAGCGATGTACACGTATGTGGTACGAAATGAAACATCACCGATCAAATCTAAGTAAACTATTCTCCGTTAAATTACAATAATAGCAAATATTCTAGCCCATATCGAAAAGTTTCAAATGTTCAGTCATCCTAAATGTTAAGTAATCTTTACTTATATCTCTTTCATTTTAGTTTTCGAACAAGTTAGAGTACAAACCTCGATAAATATTATCTCAGTGACTAAAGACGTATTCTCATATATTTTCGTTGAAATACATTGATTGAGCGAAACAGGTGAAACATAAAAGGCAAATTATGCTTCATATAAAGCAACTAGCCGGGACTCGCAAACGGTATCTCGTATTGAAATTCGTTCGTTATCGTTTGGTGCATTAAGCGAGAATAGTTGTGAGTAGAAAAGGCTGCGTGATTATCACACGAAGATATTTATGTGAAATTGTTCTTTGTTGCAGATAGTAGACGATTGGTACCATATGGTGCACACGTCAGTGGTGAAGAGGTCGGCGGAACCACATTTCGGAGTACAAGGGAGGCTAATAGAAGACCGCAGAGTGCGCCGAGCGGAGCAGCAGCGAGTGAAATCGCGAACGAAACGGGATCTGATAATCAAACGCGGTCCGTCCAACCTGAAAACCGTTCTCAATGACGAGATGTGGCCTCAAATGTGGTACTTGGTTAGTTGAATCAGATAAATCTCATTTCTTTCCTCTCGCTGAATTGATCGAACGTGCACGGAAAATTAAACAAAGGCCTATGAGATAAAAATACTTTATTGCTTTGTCTCTTTCTACGATTTTTTTTTTCAATCGAATTTCAATTTCGTGCCAAATTTTTGTTGACCAACGGTAAATATATTTTGTTAGGTATGTAAATTAAAAAAATTCAATGTATATTTAAAGAAAATTACAATTTCGTTCATGAATCTCGTAACATGTAAATATGCGTACATTATGCATATTATGCATAAAATAGAAATTTTTTAACTTGTTTACGTCGAAAGATTGAAGACAAACGTATTAAAATACGATTATCGATAATTGGTTATAGAATAGGGGAGAGGGGTTAGATATGAACGTGCAGGAAGCCTGGGCTGAAGGAATTACGGGACGCGGAATCGTGGTCACGATCCTTGATGATGGATTGGAGAAAAATCATCCTGATCTCTATAAGAACTACGTAAGTTCCATTACTTATTGTCTTAATCCAATAAAACGCTTGATAAAGAAGATAATTCGAGAAAAGAACTCAATTCTTTGACACGACAAAAATTTATAATCTCTAAAGCAATTCTAGAAATAAAATTCTTAACAACTACAGTCACATTTAATTTCACCGCGGTACAACAGAAAATGTTCAATCTTTTCACTCGTAAGAGAGAAAATCAGTTTTTCAGCAATTTAACAGGGTACGTTCCAATTTACACAAAAGATCGACAGGTTCCACGAAGCAAACAGAACAGACAGGACGAACCGAACCCTACAAAATGGAGGGCAGACAGATTTCGGAATGGTGCCAAAAACTATACCTGTATTTAGAAACTCTCGTCTATTCCATATACTAAACGTCTATTTTCATCTAACTGCAACGAATACAACGTTGCAGCAAGAGAAATTATCGTAAAGAAACGTGTTAGACACAACGAATGATATTCGTGGGAACGACAGTGCGCCATAAATGTAATAAGATTTGTGCATTCGCGATTACAACGTATGCAACGCTCTTCTTGCTACGCTACAACGATTCACACAAAATTCTTTAAACGCAGTTTGCTCTTTAACCATTTATACATATAAAACTCTCCTGCTTCTCTATTTCTCGTTAGTGGACTGCAGGAAGCAAGTTTGTGCCACGCTACCGAAATTGTCGAAGTTGCCAGCGGAGTACTAGGAGCCATACATAGAGTCAAACACTAGACTTAAACCGCACGAGAGAAACGCGTATGTTTACTAGTGAATGGCCGGGGTTAATAAGGCAACCACGGACAAACGTGTATCGAGCTCCACAATTTCCCAGTAGATACAGATCTCCTATAATCAGACATAGTCGGCGGTAATCGATATCGACCCGTAAGAGATACGTGTCGTCAATGAAATTGAAATTTTCAATCATTTAAAATATCACATTTTTTACGATTTTGTTGAAACGACGTTTAAAATTCTTTTACGATATTTTAGAAATTATTGGGTTACATAGCTGAACCAAACAACTCTTATACCTACATATCAAAACAAGCGATTCAAATTAATCAGTTAAATTCCCTCGACTTATTTCCACCATATTCCCTGTTTTCTCTTTTTCTGACTTTCCTATGTGCCTTCAGTTTGCACAGCTCTTCCGATCTTACCTCTTGCAAATTTTTGTCATTGTTTTTTAACTTCTGCTCTCTACTTTCCTTATATTCAATGGGTGATGTATATTTGTATGGTTAGCACTCGATTTTTTGGAAACCGCATTTCGATAGAGAATATCCAAGATGAGTGTAAATCTATTTATTCGTATAAATGTAAAATATCGAATCTTCATGACTTTGTAACTCCGTCGCGAGAATTATTTAATCGATTGTAAAAAAAATATTATATACGAAAAGAAACGAAAAACCGTAGTACTAAACTCGGAACTTTAAAACAATCCTCTAACTGTCTAAAGGAAAAAGCAATTACATCGGGCCTTGTAGGAAGTCGATATTCACTGGGAACTTCGTAAAAGTGCAGCCAAGTTGTATTCGGTAATTACAGAAGTAGTTCACTTGATATTAATTAAACATCTTATCGATTGGCAAGAAGAAAAAGCATCTAATCTCAACGAGAACAGCGGGTGACAATGCTCAACGATTCAACTATACAATAAGCGTTGAGGTTCATGATCTTAAAAATATCGCAAGATATTAAACCAAAGATTTTATAAATTTTCCGAAGAAAGTATATTTCTTCTGTATTTAAATCGTTACAACCTATACGGTAGAAAAAGAATACATGATTCACTCAAGAATAATCGAATGAACGATCTTTCTAGGATCCACAAGCGAGCTACGACGTTAATAATCATGATGAAGATCCCATGCCAAGATACGATGTTCTAGACAGTAATCGACATGGCACCAGATGCGCCGGTGAAGTGGCTGCAACTGCTAACAATTCCATGTGCGCGGTGGGAGTTGCATTCGGAGCTGGTGTCGGGGGTAAATGTATTCAAAAAACGGATTTCAGCTATTTTCGGTTATTTGAAAAACCGGTGCAGTATTTTGAGAGAAATGAAAAAAATGCGTGTATTTCTGATAAAACTGGACATATTAAATAACGAGATATTAAAAAATAAACCAATCCAATTCGGGATGAGTAATTTAATTAAAAGGATTTAATTTTTTATTTACGTAGGAGTAAGAATGTTGGACGGAGACGTGACAGACGCTGTCGAAGCGAGGTCTCTGAGTCTAAATCCCCAACACATCGACATTTATAGTGCCTCCTGGGGACCGGATGACGATGGAAAAACCGTCGATGGTCCTGGTGAACTTGCTACTAGAGCTTTCATCGAAGGAATCACAAAGGTTGGTAAATTTTTTACACTTTACAAAAATCTTCAGGTCTTCAACTACTAGTGCCGTACTTGGAATCGGTAACGAAAAGTTTACAAAACGATAAATAACTCATACGACACGAAATTATTCCTTGTTGTTTTTTCCTCTAATTTCTGCTCCAATTCTTCCGCGTCGTTCTCTGTACCACGCTATAATAAATAAGTCTCGTTGCGCGTAAAATTGGATCCTTTATTCTCACGTTTCATTAAAACCCTATGAAATACATTTGTTACGTTGTTGGGAATAGACCAAAAGTCCTGTACAATCGATAGCTTTGGAAGGTCCGCCTCTCGGATAGAAATTTCCAGGAATCTATCTCCTAGAAACATCTCTTGCGTGTTTCCGCAGAGCGACGACTGGAAGGCAGATAGTACTTCGTTGTTATCTCGATGCTACATACTTAGTAGTCGCTCGAAAGCAGACTCTGTTCGATTACGTTTGCTAGAGGAGACACGAGGATGTTTTATCTTGTGCCTTGGACAAGGAATTTCAGCATGTCAGCCGATTTGCATCGAAATAACACATAGATCGTTAGAATAGATATATGTTCATCTATAATTAAGACAGACGATTCAGGAGAACGACTCGACATGATACGACGAGACGCGACGCAACGCGATGATAGGGAACGTTTAACGAAAATAAATTCCGCTTAAACGGAAAGTCAGGTTCCTCAAGGATAATTAAGAATTGTAGGAAAAAGGTATGACAATATCTAACTAGTATGATTTGATGACTAATTAAAAAGAAAGTACTTTCGATCTAGAACAGTAATCTACAATCTTTTTACTATACAGAGTACCCCGGAGGATAACCCTCGATTAACCCCGAATGGTTAACTTATGACAAAGAGCAGTTTACTTAATTTTGACAAAGGAAAAGTTGTAACATTAAAATGCACTTGATGCTATTTATCTTGCATAAATTTGTACATAAATTTATTACTACAAGATACAAAAGTCTACTTTCAAACTTGTGTACTAAAGAAAAAAAAACATAAATGTGATACTTAGCAATCCAAATCTTCAACTAACTCACAACGGATAAGTATTTTTATTAACTAAATTCCAAAATGTTTTATCATTCTGATGTGATCTTAATATTATATCATTTCTTATATTTGTAATTTCTAATTTCAAATCTTCCGAGCTACTAATTTGGAAATAAGCTGCTATTTTAGTAGATACATCTTTGTCTGTACAGGTGAAAGAATTTGTGAAAACTGTCAAAAATGAATCCAATTCAGAAAACTCTTGAAATCTAATACCAAATTCTTCCATGAGGTGCAAAATGAGCAAAAAGAAACATTACTGTTAATACAATTTTTGGCAATATTTTTCAAATTTGGAAAATGAACTAAATTGTTTTTTGAAAGATGCCATTTTCAAAGTATCAATTTTTCTTTGAACGAATTTATTGCACTTATCATTCGAGCGATGTGATGATTTCTGTCTCGAAATATTAAATTTAATTCGTTAAATTTTTCTATAAAATCAGTACGAAATCCAAGATCAAAAAACGATATTTTGTTTTCTAACTGTGGCCAAGATTTATTACTCTTGAGTTAATAAATTTAGAAATCTTTAAAGTATTTTTCCTCTATGAAGTCATCGCTCTTCCATGCGAGTAAAATCATTAAATTCAGCATTCTCTTCTTGTAAAAGTAATTTAAATAATCGGTGTTACATTGATGCAGCTCTTATCGAATTTATAATTTATAATACTGCCTATATGACACGTTGAAGAGGTATTATCTTTGCACATAACGTTTCTTGGTGTATTATGCAATGATATGACATAAATCTGAAAAATGAACGATCTTGTTTACATAACGCGATAAATCCTTGTTTTGTTTCTCCCATTGCCGGAACTCCGTCGATTGTAATCGCGGTCAACTTCTATAATGGTAGATTATTTTCCTCCGCGTATTTTTTGAAAACTGCTAAAATATCATCTCCCCTTGTTGGCCTCACTAAAAGTAGAATCTTAAGAAATTCTTCTTTCGTAGTAAAATTATCGAAAACAATAATTGTCGTCTTCACAATTAATTGAGAAGTATCCGATATATCAGTAGACTCATTTAATTGCAACAAAAAAAAAAGTAAATATAAAAGAGTAAATGTATTCTTCTAAATCCTCTTTCAACTTTGTCTCAATATCAGTTGCAGTAATTTCGATTCATCGTATTACTGCTCCCGCCGATAATTCGATTTTATTTATTGCTACCATTATTTCATTTTTAGTTTTCTACTCATCAAAAATTGACTCAGAAACCAACAACATGGCTTCTTTTACTAAATTACCTTCTAAAACTAGTTTCTTTTTCTTTATCGATAAGTAAAAAGTTTTAAAAGAGATAGAAAAGGTTGCTTTCTTCGACCGTGAAGCAGGTTTCGTAAAAACGTTTCATTGTTTAGCTAAGTTCATTTTCATCACATAAATTTCTTTTTTCTAATTATAGAATTTATCAGAGAATTTTTATTACAGTTTTTATGAATAATGTTGAAATGCTTCACTATGTTACATTTTTTAGGAACTACAACAATAAACATGCGTACTTCCCCTAAAAGAATATAAAACCAAATTGTTCTTCTCACCCAATATTAAAATGATATGCCTTTTTCTTTTTATTTATGTAAGTTTTAAAGTATTATGAAATTGAAAAATATAGTAGAATTATTAGAAATAACACAAACTGATTATCACTTTATCACTATAAAGAAGAAATAGAAAAAAGACTATTGTTCTCAAGCTCCTTTATTTCTTTCTTTTATTTTTATCTTTCTTGTCAGGAGTTCATTACAGATTATCTTAGATTTTCTGAACCGCTTACTACGTCACGTGAAATAGTCCGTGCGACGTCCTTCATTGTCTGACAATCAAGGCCCAAGCACCATTAGACAGACCTTTAATAAACCTAAGGCCACCATAAACTGAATCTTATTAGCTTGCAGGAACCTTTAATCCTCCAAGTATTTTCGGTTTATGGCTGGTACTTATAATAAAAAAGTCCTTAGGTTTGTTGCACGTTCTTACAAATTACGAAGAAAGCGAGTAGTTACCTAATAGGAAAAACGAATATTTGTCTAATGGAAAAGCTGGTTTTTTTCCATAAACAATGTCGCCCATGAGCCACATTGGTAGGAGGCTTCATCCTCCTATCTTCATTCCTAACGTTGGTCATAACCAATCGGCATCGCGGATCGTTACCCTCACTTTCCTGACGAAAAGTGTAAGCAACGAATCCGCGTTCTTCGTTCAAAGGGCACACCCATTCCGTAATCATATAAGAACGAACTTCACTTCTTTTACTACACTAGGAGTCAACTTGTTCTCACGACGACAGGACAGTCAACTTGTTCTCATACCTACACAGCAGTCACTTCGTCTCTATACTTGATTTCTAGACATATTCCACGGTAACTTTCAAGTAACAGTCAAAGCTCATCAGTTAGTTCACATCAGCTCGATTAAAAACACAGTTCAAGGAACCTCAAGAGTCAGAAGTCAACAAGTCGAAGACAGTCAATCGACAGAAGATACATCATCACAGTCGCCAACATGAAAGGAGTCACAGTTCGTACTCATTCGTAGTTGTCATTTCACATACGCAACCTTGTATCACATTGAAGTTGTTGAATCATTCAAAATATATATTAACCTGTTAATAGCAGCGTTATGTTCACTCAACCCCCCTTATTATCCCACAAGAAATAAGGGTTGGTACGATTCGTGGCGTCGATTAGTTAAATCGTAACAGGAATTTACGACTCCCGTAGGCGCGCTTCTTCGAGATCGCGTCTCCCCACGAATGTTCGAAAGTTCGCTATCGCTTCGCGTTTCCGAACTATCTCCCACAGCACGTCAAAGTGCAATCGGTCGCGGGCCATCTCAAAGATCGGTTGCCGACCATTGAGATAGGCCGAATCGAATCGCCGATTGGTGGTGATTGCCCATGATAGTGCACTTAGGTGCCCGCGAAATCTACGTTACTGACCTCTGTTCTAGAACGTGTGTTACAACTGTTCGCGGAAAGACGTGGTCGTGAGGTAAACGCGTCAGCGAGAGGCGTAAATTCTCGCTACGATTCTGTTAATCGACGCCGCGAAATAGTCGTTCCCCTGTTTCGATTAAGATAACATAGGTGGTTCAATGAATTTAACACTGTATTAACAGATTTACATAAAATAGTATATTTGACAATAATATGATGAACACGCCACAAATAGTTTAACAAGGAATACAGTAAGTATGTTACAGAAAGTCGACCCGACTTTACGATATCTCTCAATGAATTCGTTAGACTATGCGACCTTAATTTTAATCGTCAAACCTCTCGATGTATAACGTTTGGCTCGTCAGAAGGGACTGATTGCCTTTCGATCATTTCTTTGTCTTCTTTGAGAGACGACCCCCACTATGCTCGGGTCACGCCACCGTTCGCTCCTATGATGACGTATGTCGCCTTCTTGTGTGGAAAAAGTAACGGACCAAAATCGACGTTTCTAGATCTCGCTGCTTGGTGACAAGTATGCGCTCGTCGATACATTGTATATGTTCCGTCGGGCAGATAAGACGATCTGCCTGCGACACTGTAGGACCGCGAGCGACGGTTAGAAATACAGCCTGTGGTAAGCCTCGTGACGTAACAACGTGAACACAAATTTATTTACAAAATTATAGTGTTAGGTTATATACAAGATAAAAGCATAATTTTTGTCATGTGTATATAATAATACGATATAAAGAAGATGAAACTAGCCGGTAGAAAACATTCCTGAAGGAAGATTAACGGTATCGATAGGTTGCGAACCTAATCGAAAAATAATTCTTTCGAAATCATTTGCGTTGCCGGGAAAACCATGATACGATTATATCACAACGAGGAAGTTCTTTCCCTAGACCTACCTTAATAGACTCGGTCGATAAGATCAGCCCACGGAAAGTTTCTAATTGGGTGCTTTTAAGCGACTTGTCAGCTTCCGTACCTGCACGCATTACCATTTTATCCTTGCTCACTGCGAAGTAGCCGTAAGTCATATGCAAATATTGAAAGTCGCTTTTGCCCGAAAGAGGAATTCGTTAAAACGGTACCGAAAAGTCAGAAAATAGAAATCTTCGAGGCAAGATTTTCAAAGCTGCGAAAGTAACGTCTCAGCTAGTTATGGTCATGGCACCTTGTAAGAGAACGATTACTTAACCATTCTGTGCATAATACCGATAATAAAGATTACCGTGTTTAGAATTGACCATTGTTTTTTAATTTTCGAATCTGAATTCAATGAGCTTTGGTTTCACTTTATTCGAGGACAGATAACTTTCCTTCTGAACTTTTTAATTGTACAAACATTTAGGAAAAACAGTTGTCTTTTGCGAAATATATATATATGTCGGGTTATGGTTAGAATTTTGGGCGCGTAACAACTCTTCACGTGGATTAGCCATTGTTTTACAAAACCGAGATTATATTTACACGTATATACAAGACTGACAAAGTTTAACGAATATTAGAGTTTAACGAATAATAAGTTTAACAAATAATAAGTCTAATGAATAATAAGCTTAACGAATAGTAAGTTTAATGAATAGTATGTTTTACGAATAATAAGTTTAATGAACGCTATTAACAATGTTCTTGGGTTCAAACGAATCCACGGTCAACGGGAGAACTCCTTACTAAGCGTAGACTAATTTTAGGCGCAAAATACGATTGTTGAAATGATCGATGTGTCACTCTCCAAGGCAATAGCACGAAAGCCAGCCTCGTGGAGATTTTTCTCGCTGTACGATTGCATTTGTTTTCTGTACTCGTTTGGAAGCATCGAGAAGGTTCCAAACGCTGTTGCTAGGCAGTTTCTGCCTGGAGTTTGATTATTAATACAATGTATGTCCCATTATATCGGCACCTCCGAGGCAAAATTACACGTGGCTAGGCCCGCTCCCGAGGCCGTATGCCGCCACAACCACATTTCTCGGAAAAACCATACAACCACTCCAGACCTCCGTTAGGCAAAACATCCATCCCGTGACCGTAGCTACGTTCGGCGACCAATTGTCACCTCGAGCCCAATCTCGCTATCACAAATCTCGAACAATTGCAGCTATGATAAAATCTAGGCTAGAGTACTAGAGGATGTTCCCAAAATTTCCAAGGAAAGGCTTTGGTTTTCCTTTCATCTCCGACATATATATATTAAATTATAATATTTGTTAGCAAGAAAAAAATTTCACAATATCAGTACGTACATATATGGTATTTACAGTACATTTACTACGAAAGTGGAACATTAAGTATTTTAAAAAGACTTTTACTCAAGAAACGTTACAAATTTTCTTTAAACATATAAAGCCCTTAAAACCATACATTTCCTCCATTCTCTAGCGTTGACCATAGAAATAATAGTATAACAAGAATTCTGTAAGAGAAAGAATACTATTATAAATTTTTTCTCTCTGCGAATATTATGTTTGTATTATGAAGCACTGTGTAAATGCTCGTTTTAAAAATGACTGTTGAACATACATTGAATATTCCTAAGCAAACTGTTTTCATTTTGTCGTTCATTTGGTAAATCCTTAAGGAGTCAACGGGCTTATGGGATAAACGTTTATATTCCACAAAAGTTGCTTGTTATTAAATATGCAGAAATAAATTCTCTCTAGAATGAAAGCAAGCAAACACTCGAGGAACGGTACATCACGGGTTGACCGTATTAAGGAAAATTTTTCCTTTTGCCATTCCTTTTCCTTTTACGGAAACATGTATTTCAAGTATAGTTATAGTTATTTGAAATATCTCTATAACAAAGTACTTAAGCTAATACAAAAAGTTTCGTTTGCAAAAAAAAGTATGTGTGTGTGTGAGAGAGAGAGACACATTATATGAGTACTATTTTTATCTTTCCTCATTTCTTTTTTTTTTTTTTTTTTTTTTTTTATTATCGATGTTTCATTTTTCATTCGCATGTTTTATGTGCTTTATTTCATGAATAACTTTATAAGAAATCTCTATTCAAAGAACTACGACATTCGATAATAGTTGAATGTATATATCTTTTTACCTTCCATTTTCGTGTTAATGCAACGATATTTCCCGGTAGTGTCGTAGCCAAATATGAATTTATCTTTCCAGTATAATTACTGTTACTTCTGGATTTAAAGCACTTTTGCTCGATAGGAAGCTAACCGTTAAATATTCATAAAGACAGTTATTGCTAGCGGTAGTTTGCGAAATATGTCATATATTTGAAATAGCTTAAAATTTTCGAGAGATATTTCGACGCAATTGTCGAGACGACAGTGGAATAAATTTCTAACTCGTTCTCTTAAATTTAATAGATTAGACATGCAATACAATGTGTTTAGTTAAAAACGATCTAAAAAAAAGTGATTTCATATAAAAGATACATTTTCTGACAACAATAAAAAATTATCTCTAAAGGAAAAATATCACGAAATCAAAGTGCATTTCGTACTAGTATACTGACTGTAACTACGTTAAAGGAGGTCATCAGGTATGTATGTACTGTGTATTAATAATGAGAGCATATAGTGTATCGAAGTTGCGTTTAACATACCGCCATAACTAATCCAATAATTTCAAGGATGGCCCTTTGATGGTCATAACTGTAGTGATATCGGAAGTGGTGCAAACTTGATATCTAACTAAAAGGAGCATTGGAATTTGTCCTCGTATTAATATTTCCTCGTTAAGAAGGACATATGTTATCGATTTACAATAAAATTATACGTTGTACGTTTTGCTTTGAAATCTGTATAGGTATATGATACACGTGGATACATTTTACATTCAAATAAACAGTTAAAAAAAAACCTATAGATAAATTTCTCCTTCGTGTGTTTCACTCAAAGAACTCATCTTCAGTTATCCATTTATCCAGAACGATTAGATATAAAAAAGCGATTCGATTGGTAAAAACGATTACGCGTAAGTTCGTTATCGAAGAAAATCGAAGACTAAAAGCGTTTTCTTAAGATGAAACGATCAATTGAACCTTTCACAGCGTATGAAAGGCTCTTTGACCAGACGGTTGGTGACGCCTCGCTAAATTCGTCACTTTGATCGTCAGGGTCGCAACGGTAAAGGGTCAATTTTCGTCTGGGCGTCAGGAAACGGCGGCAGGGATCACGACAACTGCAACTGCGATGGTTATACGAACAGCATCTGGACGTTGTCCATCAGCAGCGCTACAGAATATGGTCATGTGCCTTGGTACAGCGAAGCCTGTTCCTCCACTCTCGCTACCACCTACAGTTCCGGCTCATCGGGAGAGAAACAAGTAGTGACCACTGATCTGCATCATTTATGCACGAGCAGTCATACGGGCACGTCTGCATCGGCTCCCTTAGCTGCTGGTATCTGCGCTCTCGCTCTCGAGGCAAACAAAGAGCTAACTTGGAGGGATATGCAACACATTGTCGTCAGAACAGCGAAACCTGCCAATCTTAAAGCAATAGATTGGGTAACTAACGGAGTTGGAAGAAACGGTAAGTATTTGAAAAAATATAAGTATAAAGTACGCATTATAGTCTAATTTAAAAATTTGTCCAATCTTTGTTTAGTGAGTCATAGTTTTGGCTATGGGCTGATGGATGCCGCTGCCATGGTTCGCTTGGCCAGAAGATGGCGAACGGTACCGGAACAACACAAATGCGAGGTTTCAGCACCACATATGGGCAGGTTAGCTATTTTATGCATTACGACTATTTGAAACGTTCGAATGAGTTTTCTTAGAAAAATTTGCAAAATCCAACGGAAGGGAGAAACGTAATTTCCTTCCGAGATTATACCTTCTTTCTTCAATAAAAAGACGATTTACTGAAAGTTAAGTCACCGAAAAATATGAAATACAATTTAGAAGCCAGTACTTTTGTGAAATAAATGACTATTTGAGACGTGACGGTGCAATTCGATTCATCACTATTTCTGCCACGTATTGTTCGCTTTGCGTTACCGTGATAACGATAAACTGATCCCAGGAAATAGCTTCTGCAACACGTGCACCCGATTTAATACAGACGATTCCAAAGACCATTCGCTGTCGAAATGAAAACGAATTTTATCGACGATAAAAATAAGGTGTATGATTATTTTTCTTAACCTAGTCGACGAAATGAGAATTTAAAAGAAAGGAAAAATAAGGTTGTGGAATTCCCTGTCTTCGTTTCTACAGCTGACCTAAATTTCATATGTACGCACAGGCCAATACCACCAAAGAGCCAGCTAACTCTGGAATTGCACGTCAAGGAGTGTAGCGGCGTTAATTTTCTCGAGCACGTGCAGGTAAGTACTGTGTCACTCACATAAATAGAGTGTTAATTAATAGTTTTCCTCTGGAATGCTTTCAATCACGTTTAGACGTGAAATTACTCTAAATTTTTCTATGCGCACGTACCGCACTTCATTCACAAAGTTTCAAAAAGAATATATACATTTAAAATTATTGAATATTTATGTGACAATAAAATCATTGCTGGAACGATTAGATAAATTGTTGATCGTTATAAATATTCGTACGATACATTTTTTCTAGGCAAAGGTTTCACTGATGGCCTCGAGGAGAGGAGATCTTCAAATACAGCTAACATCTCCGCAAGGTACAAAGAGTACTCTCCTTGCGAAAAGGCCTCACGACATCTCAAAGGCTGGTTTCAATCAATGGCCATTTATGTCGGTTCACACTTGGGGAGAAAGGCCACACGGCACGTGGAAGCTTGAAATCCACAATGAGGGTCGATACCAAGGTAAGTCCATTGTATCCGGCTTTTTGTTCCTTCCTCTCATCGCATACATTTCCAGATACATCTAATGTAACCTCGTTCGGATCAGAAATTTTTCAAGAGCTTATATCCTGTTACGTTTTTCGCAAAGACCAATTACAAATTACGATCTTACGAAATAATAAATCGTAATTTATATTCTCGATTTTCTAATATTAATAACGATTCGTTGTGTTTCCAAAATACATTTACTCTACCCAGTGGTCGGTTTCATCTGTTTCTCACATCCATTTGTCTAAACTTTATTTTCCAAACACCCTCTCTATATCAGATATATTCACGGCCGAGGTGTTTTGCACATCATCGCCGTCATCATTAAAGTAACGCGATAGGATGAAACTGCTGAGTAGGTATCAAAAGTTTTGAAATCTTCGAGAGTCCAGTACCAAGGTAGATAAATACGTTAAACATACCACATCACTTTTAACATGTTTAGAATGGCATGACTTTTCTATGGGTCATCAGGGGATACCCTTATCTGACAGTGTAACATCATTACTGGGCCACCAAAAGCAAAATGTATAAAATAACGGTACGAACTAACACAAGATGAGCGTTTCTTGGGTTTTGTTGTCATCCTAAACGTGTTAAAAATTCCTTACCTTAAAGGATCAACAGTACCAAAAAGATTGAAAAACAATTACAAGTACGATCTTCGGTATATATTCTCATAATAGGACAACGATTCGTTTCACTTGAAATTATAAAATTAACCGTGAAACGCGATATAGGTTGATAGGGTTACATGACCAGATCCGTAGATTCTAACGCCTGGCGTATGCAGTAACATCCAGCTGCTATCTTATCATCTGATCTTGGAAGACGTAAAGGGAATTTCTCGTAAATCATGCACGT
The DNA here is from genome assembly GCF_000188095.3 of Bombus impatiens. Taxonomy (NCBI): domain Eukaryota; kingdom Metazoa; phylum Arthropoda; class Insecta; order Hymenoptera; family Apidae; genus Bombus; species Bombus impatiens. The sequence goes on from NT_176514.1 coordinate 423,626, forward strand.
GGGACCACGTAAGCTGCTGCATTATCTCCCAAGGGCGTAATTTCCAGTTCGAAGCGTGTTCCCTCGCGGTGGCATTCACCAGCAATGGATCTCATGAACTACTAGGGGAAGTTGACCTTGTGCAAGGGTGAAATCGTCAGAACCACTTGAAGCTAGAAGCCCGTTAAAGCCGATATGTGCATAAAGTTTGAGTTAACGCGAGCTTGTAATCCCATACAGTCTTGTAGTCTGATGTATCCATGCGCAAGATAGAACCTTGCTCTATTATGCCACGTAATATGCAGGATACATTCCAAGTACAGGTATTCAAACCATTACACGTCGCGTTTGCGTTGAGTCCTTGTACATTGCTAGCGAGATCCGCTTCAGCATCGTCGTCGTCGACCAACAACAATATTGTGCCGGCCTCGGAATTGCACCTGTTGGTCGTCAATGATTTTCTAATCCCCAACCACTGATAAGCTCGACTGTACAATATTCTCCCGTAGGATTACTTGCATCACCTGCTTCTGAATCGTTCGAAGAAAGGTGGATCTATATAGACGAAACGTTTTGTTTTTGATGAATAATCGAAAATTATCGTATAATAAATAAGTAATCAACTATTTCAGGTTAGGATGCGAAAAGATTCTACAAAGATAGTGTATAAATGATCAAAAGAATTTAGAAAGAATTTAATAGCTCCTATCTTTCTTACCGTATAATTTATTACCTTTTATTTGATTTTATCACTGAAACTATAATCATCATTTGGAATTTCGTGCTGCATCCTGTTCCGACGACCAACCATTCATCAGGTCGTGCAACGCTCCACGAATGGGCGTTGATCTTCTACGGAACGTCAACGCTGCCCGATCGCACGGAATACGCGTTGTACAATCCTGCCGGGATGAACATACCGAGAAGACCTTTCGTTAAACCACGGGAAACTGTGTTCTCGAAGGCACAAAACTCCCTGATGAGCTCGAAGATCAAGCAGACTCAACATAAGTCGGAGAAATCCGGAAGCCTTAGTCCGCCGTATGTGGTCAATGCGCAGATACAATCTCAGAGAAAGAGCAAAGCGCGTGGTCAGCACAAAAATGGCAAATCAGCCAATAAACCTACGCCAAAGCCCACCGTGCAAACGTTAAGAGGGTTGACAGTAGCCAAGGGACCTAACGTCGCCGGGGAGATTCGTTTAATCACGTCCAGACCCAGAGGAAGAAGCACGCCTAGTCCAATCACTATCACGGTCACCCAGACCAGTCCATCTACCACGATTCTAACCACCAAAGTGACCAGCAGACAAAAAATCGTCGACATAGCGACGGCCTCGTCCCTTCAAAGAGGCCTTATTCTCTTGGAGCCACCAGCGAAACCTGTTATCAACAACGTGCCAGCCATCTTCCAGCAATATCCTAAAATTCAACAGCTCTATCCACTCTATCCCGTCTACGCTGGAGTTAGAGGAGCTGGCCAACAGCACGCAACCAGGGATAAGGGTCTGGAATTGCTTCAGGACGAACAGTTCGATTCGAAGAACTTAGACAAGGGTATTCTTCTTTAGTTGACGTAGGCCTACGTTAACGTAACGAGCAATCCGTGAATGGTTTAGAATGAATTAAAACTCTACTAGGGTAACGATTCCCTTTCGAGATCATTTGCTTGGGAAAACACTTTTAGTGTCAAAATTGATGATACAAAAATTTGAGAACTATGTCTAAGGTGCATGCACCATCCACGGATGCACGTTGCGTGCAGTTTCTTTTGTCGCATCTCGCCAAAGTAGTCAAATTGTGTAAAATAGAAGTGCATCCACGCGAAAAATTACAGAATTCAGTGAACTTTTATATGATTTAGTTTTTTGTCTCTTATCCTCACTGTTCCTATATTATTGCAAGCGCACTTCGGTGTAATTATTGTTCATTTTGTTCATATGCTATGTGTCCCCTTATAATTTGTATCTGTGTATTCTTTGAGATAATTTTTAAGTATTTCCAGCGGTACTTTTCATTTATTCCTTATTTTCATGTATTCCCTTTTATTGTATAAAAATCCATATCTTTCAATGTTTCTAAGATATCTTTTTATAGCATAAAACAGATAATCGAAGAAAATGGTACTTACATCGGTTTTACTATGTGAACTCTACAATTATCGAATAGCGTTTCAGTTTGCATTCTTTGATAGTTTCTGTATTCGTTAAATTGTTATTCGCTAACATCTTTTTATGTTAATTTCATAATAAAAATGTTTAACTAATTTTGCTGCATGTACTCTTACGTTTCTTCTTAAGTATCGTTGAATGAAACTTTATTTTTCGTAAATTTTAGATGAAAATTTAGCCTTTCAATGAGTATTACAATTACAAAGTTGTTAAAGCTATTGAACTAAGCCGTTCGCTTGCATGCATGAAAATGTGTGTTTAGTAGAAGTATGCTTAGAAGTATGCAGATTGCATAGCACATAAATATTGTTAACTATGTTAAAACGATTATTCAATTATTAATTATTTATCACTATTTTTTTAAATAACAAACATGGCACGCCTTTTATAATGGGAAAAGCTATTAGAAACTTTATTACTCGATTCTCGATATTTCAAAAATTTACTTTTATACAGATAATGTTCACGTAAATCGTGTAAACGTCAATATACAGAAATAAGAACCATGTCTTCAGATCATATTGATCTTTTATAGCAGCAATATTATATCCACTTATGGGCCTCTAACCCCTTATTGGCCTTTAACATTTTCATTTTGTTACATTTTGTTACATACAAGTTACATTCGTTGGCATTTCATCGGATACTCGGATACTCGAGGCCCATTGTTTATCATGCTAACAAAATTTTTACTACCATCGATAGGCAAAAAATTATAAAAAAAAGGAAAACCAACAAATATGTAAACGTTCTGAAATTCGGGTATAGTTTTTGGTTTATATTTACATAAGAAATCACGTTATAGACATTTATACAAAATTGCATTAGTACAATAATAAATACGGGTTCCGTTATTAATATTTCTCTTATCGCCCGAATTTACTTCATTTTAATCCACTTCCAGTTCCTGTTCTTGAAAGTAAGAATAAAATTCCTTAAGCAGCATTGTAACGCTTTATTAGTTCCCTGACGCCAACGACATTGACACCCTCTTCACTTTACTCATTTCACTGCCATCATTTTTCCAAGACCACACCTCGAGACACTTGCATCGAATACATCAAACATCTACTGTATGAAACATGATTCACGCGAATGATCCTCGCGCAAATTCGCGCTTGTGTGTATGTATGTATGTGTTGGATAATGCAAAGTGCACTCGTGTCACGTCAAATAGAAGTACCTATCTATCGTTAGACTGTAGTGACATTAAGAAAACGCGGAAGACTCTTCCAAGCATCGCGAATCCACAATAGTTCTATTTGCACTTCTACCAATTAAATCTTTTTCATATACACATATACATTATTTGAATGTATAATTATTTCAATATGAGCATAAAATACTGATAATGAAAATGAGAAGAAATCTAGACCTTATAAATGGAATTATTTGCTGGGAATATTGTCAACAAATAAATATTTGATCAAGGAAAACCCATTAAAATGTGCAATTTGCGAGATAAAATGACAAATTAAAGTATCCGAGTGAAAATTTTAGTCCAAGTTATAACGTATAATATTCTTTTAACTGTTGTTTGTAATTATTAAATATCTTGCATCATTAATATCCTGTCACTTCTCGTGAAAATATACCAAGGTAATAATTAAAACTTAAAATTGCCGCAAATTATTTTCGATAATTTATCATTCTTCCAAATTTGTCAAGATAGACAAACAAAACACAAATATATCACGTTGAGAAGATATATGATTCGGAAGGACATTAATCCTTCTTAATTAATGACATTTTCTTTATTGAATTACTTCATTGTGAAGAAAAATTGAAATAGCATTTCAATGAAAATATTACTCGATTCGTTTGAAAATCGACTTACAAAAAGATACTAAAAGAGAAGCTATAGAGCTCAATATGCTTTTATTTTCTACGCTGCGTGTCTGGGGAGAAAATTGAAATTAGAATCCCTGTAACACCGGAAATTAAATTTTAATTGGAATCTCTTTTCATGAAACCCTTTATGAAATACGTATTCAAAAGTATTTTCCGCGTGGAGCTATTACACCATACAGTACAAAACAAAAAAGATCAATACATTGAATAATTTCCACGTACCATTAAGTTTGAAACAACATTGTTTTAAGTTTCTTTAAGTCCTTCTTCTTTACTCAAACACGATCCTGTTTATTTTTCCAAATCACATATTTATCGTTCGAAAATTCGCTCTACATGATGCTTAAGATATTATGGTCAAAATATAATAAGTACGCTTTTTGATAGCAGCATGTTTAAAATATAATTTATCTATACCTTTTTTCTAATTCGTTATCATTACCAAAAAGACAAGCCGTATAAGAATTTTTATATTTTCGGAGCCAAAATTTCGCGACCCTTTTCGAATTACGAATCTATATTGTAAGAATCGAATAGCATGCACTCTACCCTATTCGCACTAAAAGAGCTTTAACATAAACATTTTCTAGTAGGAGAGAGAAATATTCTAGGACAAGATGTTTCAAAATATTTATTTCCTAACGATGGTAAATGTCTTTATGATGAAATTTTATACAAAATTTGCTAGCAAGCATTTCTATAATTTCTTTAAGGATCGTGGCACACAGATTGAGGTTCTGAGTCCTAAATAACGCAGTCAAGAATAATTAGCACTGCCATTACACTTATCACGATGTAATATACCACACCCGATTGAACGAAATACATATATTTTTAAGTATTTTTACATTTTCATATCACTATTGGTATTTTGAGGTATTTTGTCAATTTTCGACATTTTGAGTTTCAGCATGCCCATATGTGTCCATTTTACGATTTCCCTGCGACTCTGTACTTGCGATCTCACGAAACGGAATCTAACGGTATACCACAACATTTCAGACACCCTCGAAGAATTCAAGCTAATCTTCTACGGCACGGAGACGTCGTTGGAGTTGGATGACGACCTGGATAAGGACAAACCACTATCCTCTGTGAATCATCAGGATGTGAGTGTGGACAACTCGGCAATAGGCGCAAGGCATAACGTTGTGGTGACCGATCCATGGACAGGTAGCCAGCAGGTAGAATGTGTGTCCCATCAGGAAGTACAAAGACCGACGACCGAAAACCAGACCAGCGGTTGCAGTAGCATCGATCCTGGAAGTGGCAGGTGCCTAGGTGGGTGCCTCATTCTACTCGTTCTAGCCTACCTATTCGCCGGAGTCAGCTGGGGGAACCTGGCAACCAGTTGGCAGGATTCGTTGGGTGTTCGGAACGAAAGTGATCTCGAGGTGGCTGACAACACCTCGGGTTCATTCTCAACGACGACGAAATTGTCGCGCGTAAAAATGGCCACTTTCGGCGAGAGCTTAGCGATTGACAGGTCGTCAGGGTTTCCATGGTGCTCATGATAATATCCTTACATCGGCGTGTTGCCCTCTCGGTTCACAGTTTGAAATGAGAAAACGAGAGCTCGAGTCAAGTGTCGATGCTCGCGATTCGCCCGAACAATGTTGTGTGTTTGTGATTTCCCTAACCACATGAGTCGAAGATGATCGTCGTTCGATGATAAAACATTGTCGACCGTCGTGTCAACTCCGCTTTCTCCTAGACGCTTTTTTCTGCCCGTCCGGAGAAAGAACTCTAATGATGTGCCGAACATCGAGCTTAAAATGTCCTACGGGCCTTGTCCACCATGATTTCTCGAGTGGACGCCCAATTCGCTCACTAACGTATATCGTTCTAGGGTTAGGATTTAGTCCAATTAAGTGTCGTGTATGAGAATTTCTATCATCGTGTAAGAAGAGTATGCGTGTAGAAAGAGTTTTGTCTGCACGTACAAGAGAAGCTCTAAACAACAGTCTCTTTCGATAGGGAAGAGTTCGGACTGTAATTGAGCGATAGCTGGCGGATTGAGCATATGAGAAAATCGATTTGACGATCGGGACCTCGTCGAATTGGAACATTTATAACTCGATTCTTTTGAATATGCAGCGGCCTCTTGATTTTCCATACCGATGAATTATTTAAAATGGATATTCGATCGGTCATATATATTCTCTGAAAGCGATACGCTTCGATAATCATTTTTGATCGAACTACGCGGGAAAAAGTAAACTCTGCTATTTTTCGATGACTGTTCAGTTCCGACCGTTACTCTTGAAGAAGGTTAGCTTTAGAAATACCAAAGTTTCTTTTTTCTGATGTTTCTCTATTCTATTAACTACTATTTTAGCCACTATTTTCAAAAGAACACGGAGTTACGCTTTTACCAGCATGAATTTTAACGAAGGATCTATCCACCGAGATCGATCTCGATTTTCTCTGAGTGCGATTGAAAATAAAATTATTTCCTTTCAGCAAAAAAATAACCACGTTCGATATGACGTTCCACATTGTTCAAAAACATCCGATGACACTTTTCTACGTAATGCAAAAACAACCAATTCGTGAAACTGCCACTACAGAGATGCAACATCGATAGATCGCGTCCATGCAGTGAAGTTCAACTCGATACTTCACGCAGACAGATCCTGGCGAAATTACCTCGCGTAACCATCGCGTTACTCTATCTTCATCGATAAAATCACATCCCGCAGAATCGTTCCCACTCGATTTCCTAAACAGCCAATTAATCATTAGAAGCTACTCGACTGCATAATCCGTTTATCGCAAACATTCGATGGAAATAATCTAGCTATTTAAATTTTGGGATTCGATTCGTACGCGATTAATATCCAACTGTTACGAACGTACATTGCCCTTCACAAATTTGGACTCGCTTAGTTTCAATTCAAAGAGCAAAGATTTGTATACATCAATCTTCTAGTAAACCAGCCTAAAACTAAGAAACAGTGAATGTTAAATGCTCGAACGACGACTGTGCGTAGAAAATATTAATCGTTTGATAAGTTGAAGTGTGGTGCGCACAGGCGAGCAAAATTTGCCAGGAAAATTCGAAAGAGGAGAACAGGGAAATATAGTTTAATCATTTGGTAATGCTAGCGATGTCTGCCTAACAGCAATAGTTTCTTTGAGTATATCGATCGATGAAACGACCAAACGTGTTCCAAAGAGTTTCTCTTCGCATCTTTTTCATCTCTTTCCTTTCCACCTCTCCGCTTTTTTCCAAACGTTTTACTTTTATCTTGCTCTTTCCTTCTGTCCCTTTACTCCATTTTCTTTTCTGTCGAATTCTCTCCCTGTCTGTCTCTGCAACTTTGCTTACCTAAAGAGAGGGGAACAGCAGCTGGGGCTATCAACACTGTTGGAAACAAAAAGGTAACAGAGCGTTTACGACCGGCTGATGCAAACAGCCGAGAAGAAGATACATAAGACTAGATGCTGACCTGTAAAGTACATATTTATGTAACAGCGAAATCCTTTCTCTCTCTCTCTCTCTCTCTCTCTCTCTCTCTCTCTCTCTCTCTCTCTCTCTCTCTCTCTCTCTCTCTCTCTCTCTCTCTCTCTCTCTCTCTCTCTCTCTCTCTCTCTCTCTCTCTCTCTCTCTCTCTCTCTCTCTCTCTCTCTCTCTCTCTCTCTCTCTCTCTCTCTCTCTCTCTCTCTCTCTCTCTCTCTCTCTCTCTCTCTCTCTCTCTCTCTCTCTCTCTCTCTCTCTCTCTCTCTCTCTCTCTCTCTCTCTCTCTCTCTCTCTCTCTCTCTCTCTCTCTCTCTCTCTCTCTCTCTCTCTCTCTCTCTCTCTCTCTCTCTCTCTCTCTCTCTCTCTCTCTCTCTCTCTCTCTCTCTCTCTCTCTCTCTCTCTCTCTCTCTCTCTCTCTCTCTCTCTCTCTCTCTCTCTCTCTCTCTCTCTCTCTCTCTCTCTCTCTCTCTCTCTCTCTCTCTCTCCCCTTTCCCTCCCAGTTTCGATTCTAAATGGAGCACTACATGTTACTTCGCTAAATATCTACAATTTCGTGGAACTCTCAAAGATCTATCGGTAACTATATAGGTCTAGTACTTCTAATTACTCGAACAACAGATATATGTTCTGCAACGATTTTATTGTGAAAGTAATTATGAATTTGTTATAAATTGAATTTCCTTCGTTGAATCCGGACGATAATCTGTACTATGAATGTCACGTGATAGTAGCAGGCTTTTAAAGTCATTCGTAGAATTTATTCAATATTACCATCGTGTCAGTGTAAATTGCCTTTAACAGTACTTTCGCAGACTTTCACTGATATTTTGTAAAACTAATGTATACTGCGATTAGGGATTACACGTTGCGAAAACATTTCGCCGTTGAACAACGTGAATTATCAGACATCAGTTACACGAGGTAACAACAATTTATTTCTGACAACGTAAACATTGAAGTCTAGATTTCATGGAAAATTCGAAGATATTTATCAAACATCTCGGAATATCGAAACGATTGAATAGTGATTAAAAAGTTCGTCGAGACGAGGACTGATATTTAACAAATTACTTGACAAAGTAATTATCCAATATGCAATATGTTTCTATGAATAATGCTAAAGAGAAAATTTAATTACGAATAATTCATCGAATAACAAAACTTTTTCTAGAAGATTATCAAAACTGATTCGGGCGAAAAAATTGGGAAGAAAAATATAGCCTATGATCGTTTTATGTACTATAATTTGTTCACTCGAGAAAAGAAAAACTATTTATTACATTCCATCGATGTTTGTGTAACGATCGATGATTCGATTCTCTGCATTAAATAAATGAAAATGGAAACAAAAGAGATGCTGATTGTTTGTTGAAATTGTACAAGAAGAAAGGGCTGCGGAATGTTTAAAAATATACTATTGTGTATTTTCAAATCAATTTTTCGACCGAATTTGTATTCTAAAATGTTTAATATTCTTTAATATTCTACAATCTTTAATATTCTGAATGATATCAAGAATAGCGTTCTTGTTTGATCAAATATAACGCGTGAAAATTAAAATGGCAAAAGGGCTGTCATCATGGAAAATCATCCTTGATGTATTAGGAGAGTAATCCACAATGTACAGAGACTGTTCCAAATATTTTGTTAACTGCATGGAACTGGAGTTACCCTACCGTTGACAAGGGACATCATTTATGCCCCTTGAACGTAATCTCTTGGTTTCAAGCTTGCAAACGTTTCACAAGACGAGCTAACATCAGAATGGGTCCTTCCTCATTGAAGTGGTTTCACCACTAATCAAGACAGAAGAGATCGTTTAATTCGGAGTTTTGGTCCCAAAATACACTAATTGCTTGCAGATACTCATAAACTAACCTTTTTATGCTCTTTTCATTTTTATGAAATCATGATTCCGCCAAGATGAGAGAATAAATACAAAATCATCAATGCTCTGGTCGTATAACGAAATTCGTGAAATTAATTTCCATGAGTAAGCGGCGAAAATTTTAATTAAAACACTGCCTTGATTGCAATAAGAACCTTTTACTCGCTGGCAGTACCAGTTCGATATTTCATAAATACATATACACATAGGAACGTGTATCATGTAGTTAATGAAGATACGAGAAATATCGGTTAGAAAGTAATGAAAGTAATAAAACGATTAATGTAATTTACCAATCTTTTTAGTGGTTTATATAAATGAACCGAAAGATATATTTGGAAAAAATATTTGCTCGCTAAACTATGAAATATTACTATAAAAATTTTCTCTTCGAAAATTCGATGTGATTAAGTGAGTTTCTCTTGGAGAATCCTAAATTATATTTATAGGGTGCCAAGAAAAATGTGCTTTTGTAACCAAGACATATCTTCTTTTTTGAAAAGTTGAAATAATTTTAATTTTTTAGATATCGATTATTTCTCTTCGTGTTTCATAATGATCCAGCAGTTATTGAATTCCGTCAAAAGTTACCGAAGAGAGAGAAAATTGAAGTACATATCCAAAAATCTGTCGAGAAAAATTCTGTCGAGAAAAGCAAACGATACGCAACGTACAAAGATATTTCGACGAGAGAATTGAATGGCCGCTTAGACGATGAGAATAAAATAAAAAAAGAGCCAGGCCCGACAAAAGTTAAAACAACCTAGTTTGACGTTAATTGGCTTCGCTAGCGGTCAACCGCAAAGAATCAAATGGTGTAAATACCAGTAATCCCTTCTTTCATCAAATAGAGAACTCCACGACGGAGGAACGACTCGCACTAAAGCGAATTTCTTTTTCTCTTGACCGTGGCAATATATACGTCTAGTTTCATTATTACATATCGATCTTAACTTTCTAATACGTGATAACTTAGTTTAACGTTGTTACTTTAAATTCTAGCAAAATAATGGATCTAGTGAAATTTATCTATAATATCGATATATTTTCTTTATAGCTATTATTATTAAAGTTAGGTCGTAATAATTTATGTGTAAATTATTTTGTTCTCTTCGCTATGGCACAGCGTTTTTCTATCCAAACCTTTTCAGCGTATTCCACAGACGCAAATAAGGAAAGGATCTGTAAAGTTCAATTTTAATTTCAATTTGTTCCATTTCAGTGAACCGATCGTTAATTTTTTGTAACGATTCATCATACTTGTTAATTTCTATTCGATATAATTTTCCTTTCAAAGTTATACCGAAAAAAAGTTTGGCTGGACAAAACTAGAACGCCCTGTATGTCCTAATCGAAGTAATATTGAAAATTAGCTGTCTTTCTTTCTATCGTGCAAAAAAGAATATTTTCAGTTTCGTTTACCTTGAAACGCACAAATCGCATGATACAAAAATACATTCTGTCACATTCAATTATCGTCTGTGATCGAATCTCGCGTTTTACATGCAGATTTGTTACTTACCGCAGATACGCTCTTGAAATCTATCTCGCAAGCATTAATTTATTTTTACTCGATTCTTGGAAAATATCGTGTCGTATAAAATAACCGTTTCGTAACAAACAAACAACTTTTACAGACTCGAGAAGGTCTAACGATATAACACAAAGAATCCCAGAAAAGAAACGAGTTTCATGAATAACAATAATAACGCATCAGAAAACACAAAACGATATTCTTCCATAATTTTCTTTGTACTCCTATCCTTACAAAATCTCTTCGATCCTTTTCCTCAAATATACTTTATTTTCCTATTTTATTTTCTTACATCGACAATGGTTCCTTTATTCGTTCGTTTAAGCTACATCGAACTAGTGTTAATATATTTTTTAGTAGATAATAAAGAAGGCAGGTCTCTATCAACGCTTAATCATTGATCGAAAGAATTGCAGGCAAAGAGGGTCAACTTTCTGATAATTTGAGCAATTCGATTGAGTGGTCCGATTCTTTTTGAAAAATTGAAAAGATCCTATACAGTATATGTATAGTGGTGCTGACCCCTTATTACTGCAATCCCTTTGATCGTTATCATTCTTCGCCTGTTTAGCAGAAGTAGCGTCTATTTGTTATTTGTTATTATATTGTATTGCGAATCATATCATTGTAACCAGATGCTGTACAACATCGGCGCGAGATGCACGACTTGTTATCGTCATTTTCACCTAACGCAAATGCATCCAGCGCGATCCATCGGGTACATACGCTATCAAGCACATATCATTTTCATCGCGAAGGTACAGTCATATTAAATTCAAGCTTTTCATCCGTGCTCGAGAGTTCTACTTTCAATTTTAACTTTCGAATTGGGTGATGAGTTGACCGTGAACTTTCATTGAGAAAAAACAGAACCTTGATTTGTTCACTGGAATGAACATGCTGGCCGATGAGTGGAATTTTAAACCAACTTCATTTGATTCGTCCCGTTTCTCAAATCATATACCTTTTGAACTAACAGTTTGGCTTTGACCTTTGATCTTTCGAAACTTCTTGACCATATAAAAATTATTGGAAGTCGCAACGATGTCAAGGCGAATGCGCTGCCTAATATAATACTCTCTCGAGCGGATATATTTACGGTTTAAATGTCTCAGATTTATCATTGTCCTCGCGAAACGCTAGTGAATTCCATGCTGATGAAAGTAATCAAACATATATTTGACAAAGAGCGATGGAAGGCGAGACGAAGGCAATGATAATTCCAGTTTGACGTGTAAATGTTATTCTATTTCTAGTTTCATGTTATTATGCGTTTTGTAGTTAGACAATTTTTAGCGAATGATTTGACCGGATAAGCTGACGAGCCTGTGCTCAAGCACACTCTGTGAATCAGTCACTTCACGTTGTACTTATGACGATTCATCGATACCAAAAGAAGATCACAGGAAGAACGTGATAGGTTTTTCGTTCAGTTTTCATATATTATCAAAACAATTCTTGTATTCAATTAGCATAAGATGCAGAAAATCAACAAAAATAGGTTTGTCATGTTCTTCCCATAAGGTTTTCAAATATAATAGTTACCATAGACGCACAAACAGTTCCTCGAAATTCTCTCTTTGGACTCTCACACTAAGGCAAAGCGTTTAAAACATTATTACAGCATTCGTCTAAAAGAAAATTCACGTACGAAGAAATTAACAAACGATGTGTCGTGGATCGCGTGGAAATAATCGCGACAAATAAAACCACAAAATACGCTTCCATACATATACATATATAAATATATATATTTAATAATTGACGCTTTTTGCAAGAGATCGTTATATATTCGTTTAGCTTTCGTTCGCGTGTACTTAGAAACGAGCTAGGAAAGATAATCTGTTCTTCAGAATCGTTTACACATTCGTGATCATTTAAAAATAGGAGCTACAATTCCGAATATGTATATTTAGCTTTTAATTTATCAGTTGTATAGGTATTACAACGCAGTACAATGCAATAATTCGGATAAGAGAGCCATACGTAATGAGTATAAGAATGTACGAAATACGAGATATTTTTCAATAACATGATTATTGATAATTTTATTCTATTTATAAAAATTTCATTTCTCTTACAATTATAGAATTGCTTCCAGACAATCATAAATCAGATTATTAATTAATTATTAAGTATCTGCAATAAATTATTTTTTATCTTTTCGATACTTTCAACAGTCCTCTGTACCATTACGTATGTATCTGCTGCTCATTAAATTCCCAATAATCCACTGTAAATTCAATTTACGCTTCAAATCGTGCATGGTAATGTAAATTTCTTTTCGTGGATAACAAACTCAATGTTTTATAATACTTCACAACCATCCGAGTAAAAATTTTGATTTATGGAGATTTAATCGTGTGCATGTATGTGTGCGTGTGTGTACGTGTGTTGTGTGTGTGTGTACACCCATATATTAATGTATAATAATTGTGTATATACGTGCAATAATGGACGAAATACCGATACGAATCAAACATACACGAAATGATTTAACAACAAAGTCATCGACTATCGTTCCTCCGACATGAATCATACGTTAATCACGATCAAAATGGAATATGTACTAAACTTCGGCGACCGAATCGATGAAAAATCGTCAAAATTAAAACGCAATAATTCTATTTTATATATGTTTGCTATGTGTTTCGTAACGTCCCAAAGATTTCATAGAATTTTATGAAATATCTCGAATAAATTTCTGCTTTCGAGAGAATCTCAAAAAGACATACTTCGAGTCGAAAAAGCATCCAGTGAAAGAATCTTGGATCTGATCTCGAAAATTATACTAGCCCATCGAAATAAATTCCAACGCAATAAGGATTCACCAAAAATTTTTCACGCTTTAAAACAATTGATTAAAAGGTCTAACTTTCCTGAAAAAGAAAAGGAAAGAAAAGAAAAGAAAAAAGAAGAGAAGAAAAGGAAAGAAAAGGAAAGAAAATAAAAGAAAAAGATAGCAACAGAAATGAGATAAATGATTTAAGGATTAGTGGACTAAATTAAGTGGACTCAACAAGTTCGAATCCTAAGAAACGAAAGTACATCCCGACTATACGTGTATATTGGGTTCTTACAATAAGAGTCAATTATTCTAATCAACGTGGAGGGGTATTGATGATAGTCATGTATAAGGGATATGAATGATATAAACGTGAGTACTATGTAGGATTTTGGATGTTTCGATTCGTTCAGGTGTGAAAAATATCTTCCAAGATGTACAATACTTCGGACGACACGGCTGGACAGTTGAATTTTCGATATTCCGCGAAATCCTTTCGTTTATGCCGATTTCATGCTTTTAAAGCAAAGATCGAACCTTCAGTGGCTCAGAAATGTTTTGTTAAGAGGCGTATTCTACTCCTATAAGCCTTAGTTATATAGGCCTTAGTTTCGACCAAGCAGAATAACTAAGACCATATATGAAAACTATGAGAAGACATCTTCCCTTAAAAAAATTTTTCAATAGTACTAAAACACGAATGAATATGATGATAGCTGTAAAGTGACAACAGAAAAAATAGTATAAATTTTTCGTAATATATTATTAAAGATCACGCGTTTCATGGTAAATATTCCTCCTTAATAAAACTTCGTACTGTATGAATGAGAAATTTCGAGGGATCCGAAAGTAACATACTACGATGTAACAAAGTGCTAACATCGTGATCATGTTCAAGTACTTAATAGCTTGATAAAATCGATCCTTAGTATTTTGCAACGTGATCTGAGGTAAGAATAAATTTAATGCTACTAAATCGTCGTGTGCGGTTTTTGTATGACAATAATAAATTATATTTCACGTGTAACGAACGAAATAGATATCGACATGATAGAAGGGATATATTAAGCTGATCTCGACGCACGTCGATCATAGCCAAAGATAAATGCGTATCATAATTTGCATTTGAGAAAGGCATATTTCAATTTAAACCGTGAAATATCTTTTTTACTACTACGAAGATTAAATTTCCTTCGTTTGAATACTATTTCTGGAATGATAATTTTCGTAATTTCTCGCTTAATAATGAAGAAATGAAATTCTTTCGTACAACCGCGATCCATTTTGCTTCGCGGATGACAAATTACATTTTACTCGTACCTTTCTTATCGTAATCAATAATATCCTAAATCATGTTTTCCTTATTTATTACATTTTTCGAAATGCTTCCATAACGTAATTTTGTACTTAACGAATGTCTTTCTTAGCGTAAATCGAATTACAAAAAATGAGAAATACTTAATTCGTTAATTAACGAAAAGATACAATTTTCCCAGAAAATATTCCAACGCATCGGTATTTAATTTCTGATTCGTAGAAATTATACTAACAACGTGTTTTAAATATGTGCGTGTGTGCGTGCGTGCGTGTGTGTCTCGAAACTTTATAGTTAAAAGATATAACCTGCCATCGCGAAATTCTATTTTATTAACCCTCGCTCGGTTATAGTTGGATCATTTAAAAATCGAAGAAATGCATTTTTAATATCTCAAAATGATCATGGCATTGAAAAGAAAAGATATATTAATAGCTAGAAATTCGATTTTGTAATTTTTGTTATGCGATACTTATGTATACTTTTATAATTTTCGTAAATTTGCAACGAAAATATGATAGATAAATATATTTTTCGAATAGAATTCATATTCATAACTTCTTGTCTTCCGAAAATTATTTTAAAGAATGAAATTTTACTTAGTTTGGGTCAAAAGATGACCAAGTCATTACCGTCCAAGGGTTAATTTTCCAACCATGAAACTCCTTAAACGAATATTTCTATCAAATCGGATCTTCGGAACTGTCCAGCAGTGGGCTTAGTCCACCATATTGTTAATGTATCTATTGTAAATGTTTGTATGTAATGTAAAATGTATCTTTGCTTGAAAAGGCGACATATCCTAAGTTATAGAGTTCTGAGACAAGAAGAACGAGATGTAAGGTTGCCTGACTTGTCCACAACCTCGTGCCATTTTCTTCTTTCCCGTTCGTTCGTCTTGTTCAGCCGTAAAACAACGATCAAAGGTCACTAGACGGGAAAGGAAACGAAGCTCTGCTTCGTGACACCCTTTTTGTGCAATGTGATACAATGAAAAAACGACGAGAAGGAAGAGAATCGGCGGTGAAAAAGGCGTTCAGGGCTTGCCACGTACATTTATGTACACGTATACATAATATATTGTATAAGTAATTGCAACTACTATGAATCATTATATGCGACATTGAAATTTGTATATCATGGATGAATTAAAAGAGGAGAATATCCTAAACAAGATATTACCAGACGTTATTCATCTCGAGTGATATTTTTCTATAAAAGAAAAGAAAAAGAAAGCTTACTTCGATATGTTAATAATTTAATTAACCCTAGGATGCAATCACTAATCTGATTCTTTATTTATTGGGAAAACAGGTATGTGTCGATAAAGCATGCTTCTGTCCATTTTTCTGTGGATAGTGGACAACGTTCTAAAGCTCTATAATTGGTTTGCATGTTTAATTTTATGTGGTTATGTGATCTGAATTTTATCGTCGCATGAAAAGTGATTCTTTTGTAAGAACTGTTCATAGCTAAAGCGAATCGTATTATAAAGCTAAGATACCTAAAAACTTGTAACATAACACCTGTTTCTTTGCTTTAGCGTTGAATATTTCATACGCAAAAGAATAAAATAGAAAAACGTACGAAATATTTGATGAAATACCTTACACTGGATTACTTAATGTCCTATCATACTGTTCTTGAGATCTTAAAGTGAAATCTCAAATGAAATTTAATTACGAATGTTCATAGGTTTCTTGCATTCAATAATGTATTTTTTTTTTAGTTATAAGCAAAGCAAACTCAAATTGTGTACCATTGGAAATTAATTTATTACTTATAATTCGTAGTACTGTTAATCAACTATTGGTTACGCGTTTCAAGATATTATTAATAAATACGTTAGCCAAAGGTACACTAACGTTTCCACTAATTGCGTTATCAAGAACGGATTTAAACATCCACTTGCGATAAACCTCGCCGAAAACTAAATGCTAATGAAGGGATCTGGGAAGATTTGAGAGTACCGGAGACACAGGAGATGGGAAACGCTACACAAGGGTGGATCAGTTAAAAGTTAACAGAGAAATAGATTTTAATTTAACTTTCGTGTATACAGAAAGTTTTCTGCTTGCACTTCATGAATAATTCAGTGAACTTTAACATGAACTCTGAGAAGGTCTCTATAATACCAGCATTTGAATAATTAAAATATTTAGCAATGCGCCTGGTTAAACAACATTACCTAATAGCTCTGGTTAACGAAATCTTGTATATACATATATACAAAACTATGCATATAAATTATTCCAAGTTTTCAGTTCTTTGTCATCATTGGCAAGATTCATTTTCGAATTTTACACTGTCGTAGAGATGATTAAACGTCAGATTGTATCTAGAGTATTTCTTTCCAAATAAGATATTTCATTACAAAGTTTGTCCATACTCTGTACTTCGTAAATTTGGTACGTCACTGAATCTTCAAAGCTTCTGTGAAAGGTTTTGTTAAATGGGTTTACCATTGCACAATTTTGCATGTGATTTTCCTGCACAAGTGACTGTTTCGCCATTATGTTATAATATATATAGCACATGGTACATTGGTATTTTCTTAATATGTGTAATATATGTATACAATTTTTAATGTCTCGTCTTACATATTAACTGATTCAAAATTTCTAAACTCTGATAATAATCTATGTTTATAGATTTATGTTTAACGAGTTGCACATTACCTAGACTAATTTTTATAAAAAAATAACTGACACTAAAGAAAATATAGTGTTTCTTGAAATAATGCAATTTTAATCCGACCATTAATTAATTTTCTCATTTCTTGTTTCTTCTAATAATAAGATCGTCAGCAATTATCGCATAAACAGTTGAGATAAATTATATGTCAATCAACATAACGCGCACTTTGTATGCCAATATATTACGTTTCCATAAAACTTGATTACTTATACATATAAAAATTTTATTCCAAATCTGGCATCGCTTTGTTGATTTCTAATGATGCGTTCAATTTCTACGACTGTCTCTTTCTTTTGTATCCTTCCAACTTTACTTTCTCATATCTCGCATGTGTTTTGTATTTTGCTCACTTTCCTCGAACTGAACAAATATTTGCGATAGTCCTGTCTGGCAGATAAACTTTTTAACGTCCCACAAATAGGTAACGTAAACGGCAAAGTATCTCTGTAATAACATGACCATTTATGACTCTACGATATCAATTGGAAAATTAAAGGATGATTGAAAAATCGAAAAAAAGATTAAAAAATTCAATCGATAAAAGAGTTCGTGATCGCGCGTAGTTTAGAAAATAAGTTTCACGAAAACTTTGGGAGCAATTTGCACGCGATAAATCGAGTTTTCTTAGAAAAAAAAGAAAAGAGAAAAGAAATCCTAAGAACCATCCGAGTAAAGTGGAAAGATTATTGTGATCGCTTATCCAGGAGATCAAAATTGAATTCTCTTTTCTTCGACGGAACTAAAAAAGAAAGATTTGTCCTAAAGTGTCACGTGTCGCTTTATCCCTCTACTCCATAGCAGGTTCTGAAAACGTATTTAGGTACTTGGGCTCTCCGTGGGCGAGTTGCGGTGCGGATTTTCTCAGACCAGCCAACTACCACCATCACCAACCACCATCACCAACCACATCCACATCCACAACCACACACGTACAACCAATCAAAATAAAAAGACCTATCCCTGATCGCTTCACCAGCACGGTGAGTCTTACTTCTCTATCGTTCTATAATGTTCCTATTTATATCCTCTGGTTATAATTTATTGTTCTGGTTTGAATCAAGTATCTCGAATCATAGGCAATATTAACGCGGATCATCAATGTTTCTTTTTTTGTTCAGAAATAGAAATTTTTACTAAGTGTAGAGATTTAATTTTGTGACTGATGGAAGATATCAGAATTAGTGTGTTAATAATATACAATTTGATAAACACTTTCTCAACTTTTGATTATGTTACTTACTTTACTATATTCAACTTGCCTGGATTCAACTCACTTCGATTCATTAAACTTTCTTTTTTCCACTAAAAGTCTTATTAATAATTTTGCTTTTCCACCGTTTTCTTTTTTTTTGCTCCTTGTATAGTGCTTGAACTAGTTGTTCTTTGCGGGAATGACATTTTCTTTACGCTTTATTGCTTGCTGAATTATTAATGAATTCAATATTAACGAGATTAATTTTATGCTCAGCGTTGAACAAGATGCAAAGATTTTTATTTCTGAGAGATTTTAATGCGCATCTGTATAGAAATATGTCTAGATACAGATTTGAATCGAGAACTTTATATTTAAATATTTTCGACAATGTGTTCTAGTAATTTTTTCTTTTCAAAAATTTACAAACTGCAAGTATTTTCTTTTCATTCGATCATAAGAAAACAAATTTGGTATCTTGTTAAACTTAAAGGAAGACGTTCAAATGTCGTAGTAAATATATGCTTCAGCATGCACCCTGACCCTTACGTTATTTTATAGTTACGTTAAATAATGATTGGCAAAATTAATAATTTATAATTTTATCTTCTGTGCTTAGTTTTTTTAAAAGATAACGCAAATAGTGATATGTATTTAATAAATGTCAAAATAGATTTACATTAGGGCTGGGCGAATATATTCGTAAAATCCGGATATGCTTTGAATATCTGTCTTTACAAAATGTGACAAGTATCCATAACATAAAAATTAAAAAAAAAATCGTTTACTGCGTTTATGATAAAATTCACCAAGGCCTAATACACAGTGAATGTATATTTATTTATAATATAGAATATCGCTTATCACACATATACTTATGTACTTAGTTGTAGACTATATTTATATTTAAGTAGAAAAATTTTCTAACGTAACTTTCCTTAACATAAGAGCTACATTTAAAGTACCTACATCTCGAACTACACGAACACAAAATAACACACAAGTAACATCAAAATATCCATGAGCAACCTATGGATGACAGTTCTGTTGGAAAAATGTTTGCCTTGGATATGAAATTAATTAAATACGGAGAAGGTAGGTTCCGGTAATATGTGGGAAACTAAACTGCAAGGAATCAGATACGCTTCCGGTTTCCATCGCCATTAATTGTAACAGTAATTCAGGTTTCTCGGTTGTTTCCCGTTGAGCATAGGTTTACCAACATTGGTATTAACTTTATCAAGATGCTCTAAACGTACCTACCTCCTATCCGAAGACTGTTCCAAATTCACTCTCAGTAAGCACATTACTTGAAAATTCAAATTACATTGCAAGATAATTTGAAAACTTTACAGATCGACTAAGAAGCGTTCACGTGATTACGAATTGCTTACTCCAAATTTACTAACTCTTTATGCTTTTTCTGTATAAAAGATATTTATCAAAATTTGTTTAAATCGAAAAAACGAAGATCGAGATGTTTTACAAGGTAAATTAAAACCTACCATGAATAAATTCACCATTGTCATTCGTCTTCGAGGCTATTCGGCATATCGTAAGAACACACGCACAGAACTAAAACGAACCAACACTCAACAAGATATCCCACATACACAGAATCAAAGAATGGAAGATTGTCAAAGACCCTATGTAATTTTCCAGAGTGTAAGCTGAACTGGTACTACAACAATGGGATCTGCGTGTACAAGTGCCCAACTGGAACTTACGGCATTTCTGACGAGACAAAGGCAGTCTGCTCCAGTTGCCATTACTCCTGCCTAACTTGTTCAGGATCTTCGAATACCGAGTGCACCAGTTGTCACGAGGATGCCGAGCTTTCTATGAACCTTGGCGAGTCTGTATGCATCCTTCGCGAGCTTTCGTGGACGATGCACTCCACCCTATGGTTTTATCAGATGACCATTTTGTTCTCGATCAACATCGTCGTATTCACCTTGATAATTCTATACGTGGCTGTCAAATGGTATTTGCGAAGGAGGAATTCGCTAATGTACGGATATAGTAAAGTCTCGTATACAAGTAATGGAGACGCACATAAAGATAAGTTACAAGAAAATGCCTCTTCGTCTGATAGTGAATAAAGAAAATGGATGAAAATAAACAGCAACCGATGCTGGTTGTGTAATTAGAAAATGAGTGTAATGCTATAAATCTGTGGACGGTCGAGAGGAAAGAAAAACATGAAATCGAAAATTACACGCTCAAGAGATTTTTCGATGAGAAAGTGGAGGATGAGAGAAAATAAAAGGAACTAGGAATCAACAAGCACGTGATTACCGGTTTGTTGTGAAATTTCGATGTGATTGTTTGTCATATAATTAATGTTTCAACAATGGATTACTAGTGACATTAATGACATTAACAATATTTTAAGCAGTGGCGGTACTCGGGAGGATTCCGTCCTTCTGTTTGACACATTCCAATTGACGAGCATGAATTAATAAGTTGGTAGTGATCTCCCGGTGAATGTTATGGATGCAGAGAAACGATCGAGTTAATGTAATCGAATTTGATAATGCATTTATCTACGTTGTGATGCTTCGAGAAAATATGCAGAATATTTAAAAACAAACGTTTTAGATCATTATTTTTTAACACGCTGTATTTTAATCTCACCAATAACACGATGAAGTAAAGAAAGATAGAATTAATAACATAGAGAGTGAATAGGCGTAACTCAATGTGAACGAGTTATTTAACCAAATTAAACCATTCGAAATGCATTTGTGTGTTCGAAATCAAAAATTTCTTTAAAAGTAAAATTAAAGTTAAAATTCATGCCCGGAATTTAAATTTGATGCTTAAGTGGCCAAATTCTTGATCGAGTCATAATTAATCGCGATACAAATAAAATGTATCGCAATGCAAATACGCTTAATAAGTTTGGGTTCTCAGCTAATTAACTGTTAATAATTAAGCCAATTTTCGATTATCGTTACGGGAATGAACTAAATTATACCGTCTAATGTCTTGTCCTCGTCGATAATCAAAATTAAAATTGCATTATGCTCTGTAACTAACTGTAACACAATTTTCTAACCGAGTTTCTAACTACATAGAGCACATTGTAATTTATACACCAGTGAAATTACCATGCGATGCTACTTACGTAAATTACATTAAAGATATAAGACGGAATAAGATATAGTAGCATTTCCTAACGACCAAAGACTTTAAACGTTGCACTTCTATTCAGTTAGAGCGACTTTTAGATGTACATAACAAGATCAAACAAGTATTATGAATATTAAAGCTAATTATTAAGGTTTACAAGTTAACTAGTTATTATTGTTATTCAAATGTAATGTAAGATACTAACTTTAAAATAAAATTAAAAGACATTTGGGTATTTTACTTTTCCATTTGCAATAAACTCCATAAATGTGAAAAAATTATATATTAAAACAAAGACATACAGACATTACATTGAATAGGAATGTGAATAGGAATGTAATTGAACGTAATTAAGATTTTCCTTTGTCGTCCCATTATCAAACTGTTGAAAGTCATTCTTTATACGATCACGGATTAAAATACTTTCATGATGTAATAAAACGTTATTAAATCACTTCGATAATTAACAAATACATAGTAACTCGTTCGTCAATTATCTTTTTCCGAAATGAATGATCGTTTAAATTTTTATTTACAGCTTAATCACGGATCGACCAATATGCAACAAGTTACCGATAACACAACTACAGAATTAAATACAACACACAACGGTACAAGTATTTTGGTATATGTAACTGCATAAACTTAATATTAAATAGTATTACATAATTTCAAATAATACGAATTAAATAAAAGCATCATTCACATGATAAATTCTGTTCAAGTACGGATCTCCTTATACTTTTACGTCAAAAAATGTTGATTAAACAGATAATCTTAAAATTCAATAGAAACAAACTAACATTTGCAATACATTATTATTATACATTTTTACTTATTATTACTTATTATTATTATACATTTGCATACATAAAGAAGTAATAGTTTTTATGATTTAACTTAGATAATGGTTAATTTATAACTAAATGTATATAAAATGATGAACCTTCATAAAATTTCGTCCAAATTTACGTTTGTTTAATTTCAATTATAGACTTAAATAGAATTACACTTTTATTTATATAGAGATATATCTTATTCAACTTTGTTGCATTTTTTACAAATTATCTTATTATCAAATGTACATTTGTCACATAAATATTTCCCGCATATTAAACAAAAACATTTTTTACTTGACAAGTTTTTTGTAGCAATGAATCTGAACTTGTTGATAGTTTTATTGCATGGCTTTTTTCCCGCGATTCTTTATATAAAAGTAATGTATGCACTAGATTTATAACAATTTTGTGAATTGTCTGTAAATTGGCCCCATACTGTAGATACCATTGCAAATTTATTGGTTCGTAAACGTTGGCTTCTTTCACTCTTCTTATCAAATTGTATAAACCTCATAATTTCAGCAAAGTCATTCCTGCTCATTGTTTTTGAAAAAAATGCAGGTCTCCAAATTTTATTCCACAAATATAAAACATTTAAATTTTTTGCCTGATATACACCGCGGGCATATAGCAGAGCAGTTTTGTTGCATCTAGCTCCTTCTTAGTCCCCAATACTCTAAATACTTCTTCCGTACATTTCATTATATAATCCCTTATACGGTGATCAATGATAAGATAAAATGCCGTCTTTACTTGTCCTTTCATTATATGCCGTTTAGCATATCCCCAAAAATATTATGAACTGATGTCCTACCAGGTTTGGGACTTGCATCTATCTTTCCAAACTGTTCCATCGGGCCCAGTTTCACTCTCTGCTGTCAACGATAACACTGAACAGTCTTCTTCTATGTCTGTCATTCTTTTTTTTATAATTTTTTTTTTGAAAAATCATGACATTTCTAGGGCAAACATTTATCACAGGATAATACCATGTACGGAATACAAAAGTTATTGTCAAATTTGATATGCTTTATTTTTCCTTTTATAACAACTTTACACAAAACACTCTGAGATACTTTCTGCCTGCGTTTAAGAGATAACAAATACGATCAATCGACTTACTAACAAAATCGACTAATCGATTAGAAACCGAGATGTATTCTAGTCGAAAAGGCAATAGCAAATAAAAATATGATCTGTGACGGCGATATTTATACGAAAATATTGATGAGTATTGACCGTTCTTCACCAACGGTTACTCGAGGGTGGAGTTGAGACAGCTTTTCCCGTGTTTTATAGCAATGAGCAATAACCCTAAGAAACTTCTCAACTTTTAAAATGTTTGTAACAATAGACTGTAAAAAATGCAAACATTTGTGGCGGTTCCTTAGGATTATTATGGACCTGAGTTGATATGTCTTGACTGCTGGTGGCTATCTTGTGTAACAGCGGGTGTAACAGTTGTTATTATTTGTTATTACTGATTTTGTTTGTCATCTGACCTTAAAATAGCCTTTTCTTTGTACTGATTGCATTTATTTTAAGAATAACTAACATATTTTGTAGGGAGGTCAAAATGATCGCTCACGGTAAGCAAGGCAGAGTACACATCTTTCTCAGACAATAAAAGAGCAAACTAAAATTAAATACCGAAAAATATACTGTATGCATGTTTTAGGAAAAGTCATAAATTATGAAGCGATAAGATAAAGTTTCAATATGGTTAACTTTGTGTAGAAGTCGCGAGAGCGGCCAGTTTGACCGTGCCGATAGGTTTAGTGTTAAAGGAAATCAGGAGAATGAAAGGGAGGACTAGCTGCAATTGTGAAGCGATATCATAAAGTTTAAATATGGTTAAATTTGTATAGAAGTCGCAAGAGCGGTCAATTTAACCGCGCCGGTAGGTTTAGTGTTAAAGGATTGCCATAATAATGGAAAATATACCATAGCCACGTGGGCTAAGTTCAATAGCCAAATGATCAATAACGAATTCAACACACGGGAAACACATCGTTATAACATTCGTATCCACATTTCACGCTACGATGACAAATGAATAAACACTGTACAGTCAGATTAATTGGCGATAATTAGCAAACTGTTGCAAGTGACCATCTCAGTACGACCGAGCTCTTGCCTGCATATTGTAAACCACAATATTACTCGTTAGTATCGTTATACGTCGTGTATAAATTATTTACACGAAACCTCTCGCTAGAATGATATTCCGTTAACCGCGAAACTATTAAAAATTAAATATAACAAATTTACAATTAAATGGAATTCAAATTATGTATCTCAACTTGTTTTTATCAAGTTTTAAGGGAATGAAATTTAAAAAGTAAAGACTTCCTTACGTAAAATTAATAAAAAAAAACTTGTGCTTCTCTTTTTTAGTAATTTATATAAAGTACCATGTAAGGATTCGCGTCTGGCTACATATCGATCTCTTTTACTATCAGTGAACTCGATTAATCCTAACAACAAAGATTTCAATCAATTTCTATTGCTTCAACTTTTATCGAAATTACATCCTTTCTTATTAAAGATATCATTTGCCATTTTAACTACTCAATTTTCTCTTAATGTAATTAGACAATGAAACAAATTATTCCATCCTTATAAGTATAAAGCACGTTATTTTCCTGGTCAACAAGGAAGATTTAATTGAAGAGCGAAATATCTTCGTGTTCTACTTTTCACAGTTTAAACGTTTCCATGAAGTAATATCGTTATCGTCGTCACTCGGAAATAAGCTACGAGAATGATTTCAAAAGGGACACTGTATATATAAGTATGTTCGGTCACTTCCTAGAGATGATATACCTTCTGTCGGTGGAATTTGGTTTGGTGCCAAACGCCCATGTACTCGGAGACGACTTCGAGTATTTACTCTCATCTTATTTCATGTCGAGATTCGGATCGTAGCAGAACAGAGACGAATAGGGGTATAGGTGAAGACGAGACAAAGGTAAGAAGAAACAGGAAAAAGAAGGAGAAAGAAGATGGAGGTGGTGGCCGTGATGCTGAAACTCTCTGCTGCGTTGTCGAGCTTTAAATCTCCAAGACGCAAGGCCCTCATTTGTTTCACCACATATGTATAAGTAACTTCCGTCTGCGTGTGAAAATCACCGAGCTACGAAATATTATGCGTATATACGAACATACATTGAAAAGCGTACAGTGAAAGCTACCGTTACCAACTGTAAGGAACTCTTCAAGCTTTTCCTGCAATTTTCCATCATACTCCTCCGTGAATCCAGGAAACAATTTTCTTTGATAAATTACGAAATTGAAGTAACACAAAAGTACCAATAAAAAGTATAGCAATTGCAGAGATGAGGTATTTCTTTTCTTTCATCGCAGGTTATGTAAAAATTATGTTAACACTTAAATGGAAAGGATATTCTTTCATTTTATATAATCGAATATTAGTTTCAACGAATATAACTTATGTCATGAGATTTTCAAGTGCGAGTATGCGTTATTTAAAATGTTACTTATCTTCATACTCATATTTCAAAAGATATCTACCGCCCAAATAAATCTATGGAACAAAAACTAACTACCAATTCAACATTAATCATTGATAAATTTTCTCAAATGTCAAAGTGCGTAATAAATGTTGCTTCATTTATCTTTTTACGTTCCTTTCATACAGTCCGGTTCATAAAACTTATCGATTGCCATTAACTACAACCATATTTCACTGATCGCAACAACATGCTGTTACTACTTCAGGAAAGTTAACGTACAGAAAATCGGTTTTAAATAACTTTTTACATATCATTAACTTCTTCTAGAAGCTATAAATAACTTGACACTAAGATTTACAATTACCCTCTTAAATATTAGACGATTAGACAATACACATATTCAACACGTTCAAAGGAAATCTACTGTTATGTTTCAAGAATTTACCTTATTGCTCCTCATTAAGAATGAAAAAAATAAAACGCTTTGTAAGAACGATGTGACACTGAAGGCATAATTTCTCCTGCACCAAGTAAAATATTCTTTTTTAGAGAATAACAATGGAAGTGCTGAGACCATAGAGGCTGAAAATTAGTGGAAATGGGGATGCTCAGAAAGGTGAAAAGGTTGTAGAACATTAACGTGGCCGGAAAGAGAAATAAAGAGACTATCTGTATCTTTTCTAACGTAATGACATCTACGTGCTAAACTAACGAGGAACAAATATCTGTACAAGTATAATATACATGTATTAATTATGAAATCTTGATCGTACTAAGCTAACTGTTGATCGACTACACGATATCGATTTGCTTTATTTTTTTAATCTAATCGACTCAGAAACGTATTACAGGAATTAGATAGTACTGAATTCGATATATCAAATTAAAAACATCTCATTGTTACGGACAATGTACCATTATGAAAGTTATTCAAAGGAAAGCGAATGTCATCGATCTTAGGCGGTTGTAATAGTTGGAAGAAGACCGGACAGGCGGTAATGGAACAATAGGAATCGTGAGAGAGCAGAATAGGCTATCTGAGTATTTGCATTTGAGGTATGCACTGCACATTGAATGCAGCCAAATAACTGCCTGTTTCTACAAGTAATACACGTATGTATTCGTTCATCTCGGCCCTCTCTCTCTCTCTCTCTCTCTCTCTCTCTCTCTCTCTCTCTCTCATTCGTGGGAGAATCGGACAATGTTACAACGGAGATGGAAACGAAGTTGCACCGAATTCGCAATTCGCAATTCGAAAGCCATGAAACTGTGGAACTGCAAACGCTGGCGAGATCCTTGCGCGACGCAACGATAATTTAGTACATTGAACGTTTGTCCCTGGTTCTATCGTTCCTTCAAGCTTCGCTGCCTGCATGAATTATATGTCGTACATCGAAACTAATAATTGCTTCGCGCACTGTTCGGTCACCAAGAAATTAAAATAGCTTCTTACAAAATTTTGCATTAGATAAAAATTAAAAAGTACATGTAGCTCCAGATATTTCAAAGCATCTTAAAATATTAGTTAAAAAGATATTTTAACAGAGAAAGGCGGTATGTTTATATTCGTGATCGGGAATTACAATTGTATTATTGGAATACAGATATCGTTGAATCGTCACTGTATTTAATGCACGGTTAATCACGAAGAGTTGCTCCCAAAGAGAATCCGTCAATTAATCTTCGAAGCAAGAATAAAGCATAAGATCAGACATATTTGGATATCTTGCTCCGTCTTAATCTATTCTGAATCCGACCGAAGTCTAATGAGTCAAACAGAATCTATTCCACCCTTGTGTTCATCCTTGATTTATGTGCCACCCAAAAGAAAAAAATACATGAAGACGTTCTTTGGAGAATTTATGACACGTCTGGGAAGAGAAACCGCTATTTGTAAGCCACAAGATTCGTAAATCGTAACATAAATTTCAAGTGGAAACAATATTTCTTTGGTACTTACTGGAATTAGATGAAAAAAGTTTCATATTGGTTCAGATAGATGAGGAATGTAATGTACGTACAAGACGCGAAATTGAATGAACATTCTCTGCGTGGCTAGTACACGCAGGAATGTTGGCGTGCGTTACATTCACACGTCGGGGAATGAATGTTTTTCCATCGATTCTCCCTTTCCCTCGCTTCTGTCCCGATATTCCCCAAATGGCAGAGGGCGCGAAGCAACATGGGCAAAGAGAGGGCTGGCGAGACGCGGTTGATGTTAACGCTGAGTTATTCAATAGGACGTGGAAAACGTCGGTATACCTACTACGAGACAGTTCTCATGAGACTCGTATCATTTCATTCAGTCCCCCAAGTTTTCCAGCTATGCGGTATTGTGACCCTAGAACGTAGTTTGCGAATTTCCCGTACCGATATCTATGCTTGTCGAACATTCTCAAGTCATATGCGTCTATTCAACCTTGCAGAACCCGGCTCTTTACGAACGAAGATTATACGTTTCATATGACCACTATATTATATAGGATGTATACCGATTTTAAACGAAATAATAAGAAAAGTTCGTATATGCAGATTTTTCTGTAGAAATGTGCACAACCTACCTTTCGCCAGCGTACGCGTTTAACCGAACGGCGTTTTCTTTCCATTTATTACATCAGAAGCATTCATGCTTTTCGTAAAATTCCAAGTATAACGAAATCTCTGACGGAATTAATAGGATCGATCATTTTTCCAAGATAATCAGATGTACAATTCCATTTTTCACAACGTTTGTCAACCGAGATTCATTCTACCCTATTATCCTCCTTTAAGATCATTCTTCTCCATCTGGCCATAAAACGAATGCCGAGGGAACGTCGAATTGCCGTCGGCAAAAATCCAACGTCGAGGTTTTTCAAGAAATACGAATGCAGTCTTTGGTGAGCTACAATGAATGGAAGGGAGTCTAGAGCGAGGTAAAGTCAAAAGGGTCCTTTCGAACTAACTGAGCACATATAAATAAGTAAGGGATTCCACGCTCAAACTGACGTGGCGCCTGCGTTATCAACGCCGTTTAATACGCGGGCGTTCTTTCTCAAAGATTAAACGTCTAAGCAATTTCACCTATTAATAATGAATCTGATACAAAATCAGAATTGTTAAGATTAATCCCTTACCTTTATAACGTCAACTTATGCTTGTGCCAAAGACTATAGTATTGACTTAGAAAAAGCAGATTGTATTCCTGACAAGAGTAGTTCTATGTTAGATCTCGCCAAAACTGTAGATTTTAGATTTTATATGTTTACCATTGTTGCGGACACATAGATATACATATAGCGACAACAATATGGGCAATTGTTGATCAATGTTGGGCAATTGACATCAAGCTTCTCTTGAATAATTGAATTGAATTGAATTCCGTATTTCGTGCGAATCGTCATGAAATTGAATCAACCCTATGACAATAATTTTATTCTGAAATCGGCGAATCTAAAGGATCGGTCCATCCCTAATTCCTCTGGTACTACGTCTTCGACCAACTACTTTATTGAATTGAGAAAATTTCAGATTATATATCAAAGAAGAAATAGAAGGATGGGGTTAATAAATAAGTGAGATGGCACTGAGGATCTAAGAAGTGTATAAAGAAAGGAAAAGAGAAAACGAGAATAAAACGTATGCTGGCCCTGTTTTTCGTTCTTCCTTCTCCGTCTCGGCATTAAACGGCTCGACTTTCTTTCGATACGAAATGCTCAAAAACTGTGAACGGTGCAATTACACCTTTGGTAGTTTGAGAATTTTCGTCCATACTTTTCTACCAAGATACTCTTAAATGAAATACAAAAAATAATCAAAGCAGAGAAAGAACGGAGAAAGACCATCAAACAGAACTCACTTAAATGTGTAATTAAATCAATGAATTTGACAAAGAAATTTATATTAGTTCATTCCAAGTGCAAAACAATCGGCCTACGTAAAAACAAAATTAGTAATTACATTGGTCAGCAATCAAAATATGCATATCATGAATGAAAAATATAATAATAATTTATAAAGTACCATTATTGTTCTACAACTGCACATCGATGAGCGATGTAACAAAAATGGTCCGCGTTAATCACTTACAATAATTATCGTTAGTTAATTAACGAAATGCGTTAGCGTCTGACAACGAGCAATTTAGACCGTTTTGTTTCCAAGCGCATTACTTATTCTCATCAAAATTCTATTAGTTCGCGCAGTCGACGCGTTCGAGAAATTACACTGCCACGTACCATTTGGTAATCTTCCCTCTCGTTAACTAATTACGGAACAATTAGCATATAGTCTAAGACATCTTTTTTTGCAGGTGATTAACCACCGTCAAACGCGGACAGATCCCTGTACGAAGGTTAATGATTGTTGCACTCAGTCTGTGTAAATGAAAAGTTTGTTCTGCGTGACGGATAATTTAATAAATTCAAAAGTTTCGAAATTACGGCGTTCATAACCATGGATACCGAGCAATTCCATTAATGACGGACACTGCAGTCCGTAATATAGTATCTTCCAACAAAAAAATTGAACTTCCAGACTGCGAGCCAACGTGCTTTTATGCGATGACGTTCCTTTAATTAATTTAAAAGTTATTTCAATATTAATTTATTAATTGAGCTACTTCTTAATTAGGCGTATCTTTAATTACAAAATTAAAATTGATGGATGGTAATCACATTTAATTAGGTCATATTTTATCTTTCATTATATAAGTGATGATATTGTAGTATCATAGATAAATGGCCTAAAAAATATCGGGTAAACCATAAACAATATTACGAGAAGGCCTAAGTGTTGTTAGGCCAAAAGGGCTTGGCAGTTTTTACTGGGTGGTCGTCACCTGAAGAGTCGAGTGGGGGAGTTGTGAGTTGAAAGTCAAGTGGTGAAGAATTGAGTTGAGATAGTTGTGAGTTGACAGTCGAGTGGTGAGGAGTCGAGAGTTGAGTTGCCGAATTGTTAAGCGTTGTAAACTATTAGTTGTGAGTTGTGAATTAACTATTTAGTTGTTATTTATAGCACGTCTTAGTTCTAACACATTACTGTATTTAGTTCACGTTAAATAACCATCGTTTCCTGTTTAATCCATTGTAAATAGATCTATCAATCAATAAACTTATCATATAGGATAGAAATCATTGGAAACTCTAATTTCTAATATTTCTAAATAAATAAAAAATCCTATAATATCATGTATTTTGACAAAAATGAACCGATCCATTAAAAATTGAACCACCGTAATCGATAAAATTATTGACAGAAACAAGATAATAACAACGCATGTAACGAATTGACAGGTTAAATTCGTGCAACAATTGCCTCGATTTGTCGAATATTTGAACAATCTTTCGTTATAATCATTTTCATGTCATCGCTTTCACATTTTCCAGCACGCAAATCATTTTTTTGCATTTATAAAAGTGTTTGGAAAGTTAAACAGAAAACACTCTAAATAAGATAAAATAGACAACCTAAAAATGTTGGTCACAGTATTAGTACGAAAAATCATGTTAATCAGGAGACACGAAGCAAATGAGGAATAAGATTGTATCGGTGGGAGTTGGTAAAGAACGACTTGTAATTGACCTCGAAAGCCAGCAGCATCCGCGAGATACTCATCACGGCATCGATTATACTTATATGTAACGTCACTTTGCATTATGAAGTGCAGGCCGTGACCGTATTTTTGTACTCCTCTCCGAAAGAAGGAAGCTGGAAACTGCGGAAGACAATGAAGCAGCTGTACGCTGTAAAATCTACTGCCTTGAAAACGCAGTTTGAATTTAAGCGATTACTTGGTGGATAAAGCCAGGAAACTTTCTTACACCATGAAACTTCTTATTCATGCCTAATCTCGATGTCTGTTACTTTATTACTTTCATTCGCATGTACAGTGCGGCTCGTCTCTTCAAACTCCATTAACTTCTACCCTGCCCACGATATTGCTGCGTTCTTCCTTGAAAAAATATTTTTATATCTACATACATAGGGGTACGTAAATATGTATTATCGATTGGTTAAAGTTTTACGCAACGTTTACAGTTAGTAATGTCAGATAACGTGACCGCAGTAATCCGCATTATTACTGCTCATTGATCGATTACAGCCTATACATGTAAGTGGACTTCTTGAAATGCTAAATTCTATCAAAATTATCGCATTTCCACTTTTATATACTTGTTACGAAAAAAATTGGAGACAGCAAGAAATTTCTTTTAAATGATTATTATAATACTGTTATAAAATATTCTCCATTTTAAATCTCCCATAACGAATGGTTCATTCTTAAGTCAGTAGAAATTGGAACCTCATCAACACGTTCGAATTCTCATACTGTAAATGCTGTCAAGAGAAGAAAACAGCCCTCATCATCATTTATCAATGTTGTGGTGCATTAACATTGACAAATGCATTAAAATGTTTATGATCGATCGTCTTATAACTTGGCAAAAGCCACAAGGCGTATCTTAAACATCAAATTTTTGTCGAGAGAAAATAAAATACTCTCCGTTTCATCTACAGACTTTATTCCCACGCAATCAATCTCATATATAAATAGATAAATAAACATATATAATGTTAATTTTAAATTCAATTAATTCCGCGTGTTAACTTCTCCGGCGTAATTAGGTATATGCTCCTGTCTACGAATGTTGTAAATATAAGCAATGATTTTGATCGCAGTACATTTAATATTTTGTCAAATTTAATTACACGCATTATTGAATGAACACGATTGTTGATTAATCTCTAACAATTTTTAAGAAAATCTAAAATCTTTTGATATTGCTATTCTTTCACTATGATTTACATATTAATAGTTCCTGTCAATGTTTTGATGCGAAAATTTCAATTTGGGAAACAATTACGTACATGTTAAAGGCCGATTACAGGCCTTCTTTAACAACATGTATATTTGATTTATATATTTAAATAATTATGTTATGAAATAAGATACGAAGTAAAGCATCTAATAATATCAAAGACTGCATTAAAACTAGAGAGTAGACTAAAAAGCATAAAAAATAGGATGATTCTTTTTTGTTTTTTACTTTCTTTCTCTCTCTTTTGTCTGAATAACCAGCATTCAGAGCTGAACCGCCCCTTTAGAATCGCATTATGATTTAGTGGCGCACCCGCCAATGCTTACGTTCGATAGAATCCATCGTCCCTTTCCATTAATTCCCTTTTCACCAACTTAGTAAGAAAGAAGATGCGGCATACCTAACTGCATCGAAAGAAAAATTCTTATAAAATATGCAATCCAGTTTCAAAACTTCTACAATTACTAAATCCCCCCTCCCCCCTCCAAAAAAATACTGTAAGTGTGCAGTGTGTTATAACAACTTTATTCGTATCAGCTGTCTCCATTATTTTGGATAATAAGCAGAAACATTAGGTAGAGAAGGATATACATAAAATCTTCTTTTTCTTGTTCACTTTTTGAATGAAATATGTGAAATATCCAATTTTTCCGGCTAAATGTTTTTACTCTAAACGTTAAGTTATTCTAACTTATTATTTATTCTGCGAATTAAAAATTTCTTATTGAAACTTTATGATTAATTATGATACTACATGAAAATTTTTTTAATATCAAGATATCCGCTTGCCAGCATCAAACACTAGCAAACAAGCTAGAGAGAATAATTATATAAATTTTGAACCACCGACCAGAGGTGTTCCGAAATACTTTTTTTTACTGATCTCAACTACAAATAAGCACACAAGGCAAGCTTTAACTTCGAAAGAAAGTTTGACCAGTAATAAATCAGACAGTTTGAATTTCCACGAATCTACCATGGGTATCTCTATGAGCAATCAGTGTCGTATAAACATTATTCAAGTGCTCCGTTGGTTCAAAGCGGTGATGCAAGAAGACGAGATATTCCAGATGAAGGAGCGAAACCCTTACTCGAAACTTACAAAGATTGTTCATCACCTGATAACAGAATCTGAATACGAAAGACGAAGAATGCGGAAAGAAAAGGTTAAAGAAACATAGATTAGAACGTACGCGCGGTACGTGCAAAAATAAATATAGGTAAATAAAAATAATCTCCAAATTTTGCAACTATAAAAGTTATTATTCTTTCAAGGCGGATTTGCATGAATCCTTAATAAGAGATTAAAGTTTCTTATATCACAGAACTGTCGGAAGGAGCAACGTTTCCCACGTTACCGATAATAATTACAGTTCCAATATTATGTCATATCCTTTCTGTCATATTTTTCCACGGCGCGAATACACCCTTTATGTGCATGTATATTGCCTTCTTGTAAACATCCATATTTTAGAAACTCGTATTGCATACACAATAGCCGTCGTTACTGTAAATCTAATACCGATCGATTAATCAAAGTACGCGTTTTTATCCATCGATAAATTTATCTTTACGCTAATATCAAAATTAAGGCTTACAAATTTTTTGTTAATATTCTCTGCAATTATTTTTCTTATTAAACTCTAAATCACCTTAATATAACTCTAAAAGAATCACTATATTCTCTACATAGACGCATTCCCCTGATTTATTCTTCTTTCCTTCTATCATTCTTCTATCTTTCCGTTTTACAATGTCAAAATATCTCGAATCCATATTCCTGGGTAATCTTATCAACCTCATAAAGTGTTTATATCGCGTTTGTATTATACGATCGATCAAACGCAACTATCTGCACGTCGCGTCTTGAAAGCGACTTCGCCATCCCATTTCGTTAACATTTTTACTGGTTGCAGCAACAGCAAGACTATTTCATCCTTCCCTCTAGAAATTCCGCGAACACAGGCAGCTACAGCAGCGGATGCCAACCTTTTCTACGTTTTACTCATACGTTTTCATCGCCGTATCTCGCCAGGACTGCGCACGCTTCCGATTTTTTCTATCGGTGGCTCTAACCGTACATCCTCTCGTTTCCGGCTGCTCGTAGATCAACGAATACTGGATTCCATTGCTAGCTCTGTTACGACATCGCGTGCATCGGCCTGATCTAACACACTTCAAAGCTACACCCTCGTGTACTCTATACGTACTTACTACGTGAATACTTTGACTAGAAATTCACAATCTGCTCGGTGGTTGGGTTGATTTATACCGAAGAACGGATGTACATGAGAGTATCAAACGTACAAGAACCGTGTACACCGGATGCGTATTTCAGAGAACGAAAAGGTGACAGAATGCCCGGAAGGATAAAATACGCGAAAAGATAGGAAAGGGTGGTTTTATTAATATTTTTACGAGCTCGTAAATTGCGTAGTAAGCCTTCCTAGAAAACTTTCCTGTGCGACAAGAGTGATGTTTGATCACGCTGTTTTCCCGATGACTATATTTCAAGTAGTAGGAGTCAGCAACTGGTCAGACGCGGAGCGCGTAATGATTATTGTATTCATTATACCTATATGATAAATACGTTTTAAATCATTTCACTTCTATTCAATTCGTAATATGTTTCCATCGATTTTTTATTTTTATTTTTGAAATTATTTATGCACCAGATAGATATACATTAAAAACGTACTGTGACATGCCGTCAGATAACTTAAGTATCAAATTGTTCAAATAAAAAGAGAATTTTTCAGCTAAAAGAGAGAATTTCCATATTTAGCCATTCCACGTATAATCTCCTTTTCAACCGACCCTTCTTTCTCTCAAAATAAAAATTCCAGAATTAATGTAATACCGTCAAGCGATACGACATTTTAGATATTTTGATTCTATTATTTCGAACGTAAACTTTGTAACCGATATATTGATTTTTCGAAGAATCATATTAAAGCAAATATAATGAACAGAAGCAACGTAACGCTAGGTAAAACCCGAGGCATTTTTGTTTGGCTTCCGTGCCATTGCTTTTCCAACCGCACCGCTGTACATCGTATGTAACGCGAAAATATGTATGCACCTACGTTCGCTATATTTCTGTATGTTTTGAAACCGAGCTACCAGTCGCTGGCATTATTCGGTTTCCATGGATTACTGTGAATTGGGTGAAAGTGCGGGTAAGATTCGAATACCGCGATGCAGATGGAATACGCGCAACTCGCGCGCTCTCCTCTTAACAACCACCTGCCAAAAGAGGTTTATCGTGTTTCAAAAGTCAGTTTAGGAATACAAAACGAAAAGATATGTGCAGCTACCATTGTACCGTACCTTTGTATTATTCATCTTATTTTAAACTTCGTAAATACGGCTCCCAAAGGAGCGGAGCTGTTCGCACTTTCCAACTTAAGAAACTGTAATAAAATTCCCTGCTTTCCCTTCTTATATACTCTGCTCCTATTTGAATAATTTTCAGTTTCTGTTTACCGTTGTATATCTTGATCTAGAATTCTTGCTCGTAGAAGAAAATCTTTCCCATTTACACGAATAAACAAATGCATAGGTATATAAATCACACCGTATCGTATGTAGTACTTTGCAAAAATCTTACTCTTTACATAGAAAACGATTACCAATGATTACATACTAACTGAATATAGTACACAAAAGATTCAACAGAAGTTATAATTTCATAAAATAATAATGCTGTTACGTCATAGTAGAACGATAGCTATAATCTAACAATTTTAAGTGAAACATTTTAAAACAGATTCGCGACCGCACGAAGCATGTAAGTGCAACGCGTTGATGCGTTAATGAAGTTATTACTTCTGCCTCGTGTAACTAGTTTACCGTGCACTGTGATTCTGCTGACACAGCCAATTATCGAGAGTTGCAATTATACCGAATCGATAATTTCAACCAGCCCACGATTCAGTGGCGCTTCCTGAAACGTAAAGTTCCCAGTTCGACCGGAAGTTCTGCTCGGTTCTGAAACCTAAGTTGACCCCTCACTTTCTACCCGTCACGTCGACGCCAACTTTTGGTCACAGTGTAATTAAAGCGAATAAGTCGATGTCACGATTACCACATCTGTCTTTCTGGAAAGATCGTGTCGCACGGTACATTTTATTAGAAATTCCCATTCTGATACACTTTCAACCGGTTAAATTATTTAAATTCCAGTTGAGTTTGAATTCGTACCTTTGAACAAACATAATTTTTATATACGTGAAAAGATACAGCTAAACCAAACCATACTCGTTACATATCCTATATACTATTTTTATAATGCAAATACACGAAACGTCTCTAAGAAATACAATAACGTACAAGATTTTTACGTTTTTTAATGAACCTATGGTATAACACAACAGGAAAACGATTTTATTTTTTCAGTAAAATCGTAGACGCGAGACAAATAGAAAGGTGGAATATAAAACGGAGTGAACGGCAAAATTTGATGGGGAAATTTTACGACATGGATGACGCTTTGAATCGTGGCAGAGATATACGGCAACAATGTCGGTATCGACAACCGCGAAACTTTGTGAAGCCGGCATGCAAAATGACCAACAAAATTGCTTTAATCTCGCCCCTTTCTTTTTCCTTTACCGAAACACGCTGCGATACAGCAACTAAGTTTTTAGTTCCCTCTATGAGCTACTGAGCACATTCGTTCACTCAAGACAAAAGAGTTTCAAGGCGTATCATTGAAAGATAAAGCGGCGTGCCACGCTGAAAAGGGAGCCACACATGAAACGAAAGAATGGCACTTTGCACAGCAAAATGGGACGAGTACGAGACCATGAATATTTCCAGTAGGTATTTCCATTTCCTAAGTGAAGATACGTCCTTGGAATGTTGAGATACGATAAAAATATTTATGCAACGGCTTCCGTTAAACAATTCTACATGTATTTCTGTATTATTAACATTTAAATTAGACAGTAAGTTATTAAATTCATTTATTTAAATTATTATTAAATATATTAAATATTTTAGGAGATATTTAGAATCATATTAAAAAAGAGTTATTAGATCCCCCGAAAAATTTGTAACATTTTTAACAATGAATATATTTCGGTATTTGGTAGGGTTGGTTTGGTAGGATTTATCACGAATTTCTACTACATATCGAAATTCTAAGTTTGGAAAAATACCAGTTCTGTTTCGAAAGAGGAACTGAAATCGATTAACGTTAGCCATTTAAACCATTCAATCGAATATTTGTGAAAAATAATTGGTAATTGGTCATGGAATAATTCGGTGGTACGCAAATGTTTCGAAGCAACGACGAACTATGTAAACGATTCAAAGTATATCGTTCTGAGCCGAAGTCTTGATCAGGTAAATTGGGGTTAGGTTGGTGTCCATTCCGGATTTTGGAAACTTACCATTAAAAACACTGAAACTTAAAATTGTCTGAAGTTCGTTATACGTATAATAATAAAAATATGTAATATTATGGTTTAATGAATATGTAAGTAAGAATTAGTTCTTAATTGTAATAAGTCAGGTGTAAGTATCTTTTAACAAATAAGTCTCACAAATATTTCCTATTATTTTTTTCAAAATTAAATTATTATATACGCATGATTTTACTGCAAGTTCTACACCGTGTCTGCTCCGAAACGTTTATGGAAAGATGAAGGATTCAAATAAGATACTGAATGAAGAAGTTTAGTCGAATTTATGACCTTAATCAAAACTATTTAACTTGCTTTTGATGCAGTTATAACAAAAACGTGGAAGTTATTAATGATTCAGGAGAAAATTGGTATGTACTAATACACAGAAGCAGAA
Source organism: Bombus impatiens (assembly GCF_000188095.3). Lineage (NCBI taxonomy): Eukaryota > Metazoa > Arthropoda > Insecta > Hymenoptera > Apidae > Bombus > Bombus impatiens. Next base: position 462,555 of record NT_176514.1, read on the forward strand.
CTTTCTAGTGAAGATCAAGAACCTCATAAATTGCGAATAAAGTTAATTGGGCGGAAAACTGCGTCCTACAATTGGCTCTTAAGAAATTGCTGAATGCTTTGTCTGATTCATTATGCGAGAATTTAATATCTCTTTAGATATATTCTATATATAAAGAACCTTCATGATTATAAAAACCATCACCATTTCATTAAAAGTAAATCAAAAACCGAAAAATGTATATAATTCGCTTCTCTACATCACATAAAATATTCCTCTTTTGTTTAAAATAAAATTTTAACAAAATTAAAACCAACGACTGGAATGAAACTGAAACTCGCTAACGTTAAAATAATTAACTTTAATACCATATTTTTATCTTTCTACACGCACGCACAAATACATAAATATGTACCTACACTGAATATTATTATTCAACGCACACTTTTATACATCTACAAACGTATGACGTACATTCTCGTAAAAGCGGAAACCCACGTTTGTATCTACACCTCTATGCGCATACATATCCTTAAATAGTAGTCAAGCCGATCCTCAAGAGTTCATTATAAACGCCAGCCAACCAACCGACCTTTCCTCTTAACTCGGAAACTCACTTTACCACAGCCATATAGGCGCTACTTCGCGATTTTCTGAATTACTAAATAAAAAAAAGTCATTTAATTTCGCGTGTAAAATTTACAGACAGACTCGTTGAAATGCCCCGGCTACGCTAGCAAACTATCCCTAATTTCAAGAATCATTTGCTCATTTTTTTTTCAACTTACTCCTGAATTTCATATAACCTGGTTAAAGCATTGTGGAATATTAATCAATTAATGGGAAATGGAAAATTAATGGAAAATATCAAGAAATGTTTAAAAGTTAATCAAACATTTGAACATATGAGTTTTCACATAAGAAATGAAATATGTATCTTGTAAAATATTGATTTTTCAATGACTATTCACGAATGACGGTGATTTTTCCTAATCTCCTAATCTCGTTTAAAAGAGGTAGCTTAGCTAAGTTGATAGAATTATCATGTATACATATTTATAATAATTTGCAAACCTTACAGATTTAGACGAGCGTATGCATTTCAGAATGTGTTGTGGGACACACATGAATGAGCTCAAGAGGGAGGAAGTATATATTTAAATTGAAGTAAAATAAGTATCCGTGAAGCGGTACACATATTTATGTTGCGATAAAAAATATCGCTGTTGAAACGACCGTGCAACGCGCTTTTTTTATAAATAAATGTTATAGAGAGGATATAGATGCTTGGGTTGAAATTAAAGGTTTATGGGGAAATAAATCTAAACTAAGTGGGACAGTTTTTTGGGAATTAAATGCATCGCCTTTTATAACATCCTATGACATACGTATAATGTTTATTAGCATTGTAGGTAATAAAAATTTGTGTCCGAAGTGAGCATATTTTAAATAGATGAATTTTCGCATAGCATAATATGTATCAAGAAAAAGTTCTTTACAAATTAATGGGCAAAAATATACAATATGTAATTATTACTCGGTAAGCATAAAACAATATATAGCGCACAGAAACTTCGCTAACGAGTCTCCTCGCAGAAATTTATTATAATTACGTAGGAGAGTTGGAAACGCCTGTTTCTGATGTATAGAACTTCATTTTAGGTCCATTAAAGGATGGCATGGAAACGGAATTACGAAAGTGTCGTTTTTGTTACCATATTGCACCGAAAACTTTTTCCATTAATATTACGAACCCTTATATTGTACTCTATGCCAATAAATCGACCCTCGTGAACAAATTTAGGGGATGCCCAAACAATAAATGGGGTGGTGCAAAAGCAAATACAAGTGATCTTTGTGAATATAGTGCATGATAGCATGACTACGGTCTACAGTATGTTTTCAGGATTGCAATAACAATGAATTATTACTGTAATTTAAGTTCTGCCACCAGCTACATAGTGATGCTGTGTCTGTGTGAAAAAATATTCGTTTCGATATGTGCATCGTTGATTTGGATATACATATTGTACATTACAATGAAATATCAAGAAACATATTTGTCGTACGAATCAACATAATTTATCAAAGAATATCATCAATTTTCGATTCTATTAAAATATACATCTGTTATTTATGTTTCATTAGATTCTTGTATAATAAATTTTATCTGAAGATAAATGATATCAATAAGTACGTGTGTATTTACTCCCCTCTTTTAATTTTATTAGTCAATTATACCAATTAATATGAGGTGTTGCATAATCATCGGTATTTTTTCTTTCCGCGTAATATTATACATAATTTATCTCGCATTTATCCATTTGATTAATTTTACCATATTCGAAATGTACATGCAATCTAGAGTTTCCAAATATGAATCTTTGCTTCTGAATAAATTTTTAACTTCCTGTTTCAACTTCTCCTAGTGAATTTCGATGATACAGAATCATATTCTAATTCGAATATGTACATATATTTCCCTCCATAAGTATTAAGATATTTATGAAAAATTAGGTAAGTAAAAGATCATCGAACCTTTTGCAGTATCATGCAAATTTTGTAAATAAGCTTCCACTTCTTGGTCAAAGGCTAAACTAAACTGCTAGTAGCTAATAGTGATAGTAACAGTATTACAAGTATTACATTCACTGTTGTAGATTCAGTATTACAGTCACTATTTACGGATCTTTTATTATTTGGCAGACGAAGGAAAAATATGATAAATAGTATATAGAAATACAAAATAATAAATATGAAATATCAAATTATCTAGGGAAATATCATGGAATATCAAATTATACATTGCTTTTAATTAAATTGTACGTAAATAAGGAAATACTGATATAAACATATGAAAAGTTGGACGAAAGGGAAAAGAGATAAATTTATGTTTGCAATGAATGTTTGTCGTGTAGAGAGAAATTGTAACGTTAAAACCGATCGTCGAAAATAACACGGGGAGAACGACGAACGGTATACTATACTGTTACTGGTACTTAAAACATTCACGACATACACGTGTAATTCCAACTACTAACTAATGTAACTAATACTAAAAATGGCTTCTCGTAATAGTTACGATGAAACGCTGCTTCGTTATAAGATTTATAATTCACACTATGATAGAATTCTCTGTCATGTGTGGAATTATTATCAATGTGCATGATACATTACATTATATTTTATATCGTGAAATTTAGCGTCGATAGATGCTTTTCGATATTTGTTAATATTTACATTGTATATTCTTTGTAAAACAATTCGCTCTCTTGCGTTTCGATTTAATCGAGCGAAAGAGTATCGAATGATGGTATTTTGAAGGCACTGCCAATCATGTATCTTGTTGATTGATTTGGGATACACTTAATGACAATGTTTTTTGGATACCTTTCAATCAAAAGTGATTAATCAACCACTAAATTCTAACATTTGGCAACAAGTTTAGACAACGATTAATTGATAATTATACATATATCTATTGATACAACATAGAAAATCTTCCACGTCTCTAGCAGAAATTGAATTCGATGTAAATTAAATCTTCGAGTAGAAATATTTAAGATATTACAATTTCAATTCACCAAATATAATCTCTACATGGCAATTATAATCACAATTTGCTTGACAAATACTAACCATCATTATTCATTTATGAATGCACAAGACTATATTGTTGGTATATGGAACATCTACAGAACATGCCACTGCATCAGTTTGCATTATAATAAAACCGTATTTACAGCTACCTACGAGGTACCAAATATTTCGAAGGATACCGTAATACCGACGGCTCTGATACTGAGTCGATATTAGTCAGCATTAAACAAAACGTGACAAATATAGTACAGACTAACATCGTTGTGCGAATCGAAGGGACGAACGAAACGAGGGGTAAAGTACAGTAGGGAATCCATGGTGATAATTAATTCCATGTCGCTGACATATGGTGCTCACGGGGATGCTATTTCGAATTACCATACGTAAGCTATATTGTTCAGAGCAGCGGATGGCTGCGAGCTGTCGCTACCAGACAACGCGTTTAATTGACTGAGTTAATTTGAACTAAACAATGATTAAAACTGAGACTGGACTCGGCGGTTTGTTGCGCGTGATATATATGCAGAATGATTCATCATTCTCCATCATAGCGTTTCCCAATTTTTCCCAAGTCGCGAGATCTTCTTTTATATCAGTCAAACATCCAAATCACCTGCTATTTTTCCTTTGCATTTGCATAACAAGGCATTTCGCTTCCTTCCATTTATCAAAAAATAATGTTACGCCGCCTTCCTATTCCATTTGTACGATCTAACGGAGAAAATCGCGTTTATTGCAATTACTGAACGCTCTTATTTTCATTTATGTTTACCAACCGAAAAGAATTGGTGTGAACGTCGACGTTGAAAGTATCATTGTGTTAACATGTGTTACACGATTTATTATATCTATTAACAATACACGGAACAAATAAAAAGGGCAAGATCATTTTGAGATATCGAGATTCTATGAAAAACTAATGTACAACAGAAATGGAATATTTGTCCGATTAAACTTGCAAATCAACAATATATCTTGAATTAAACTCATTTACGTATTATCGATTGCTGCTTATATTTAATGTGTCGAAATGTACCTATATAAAGATTTATACATAGGTCTTTTGAAATGGAAATATAGTAACAAATAGAGAATTCAAATTTAAAACTGATGCTCGTTAACTTTGATTACCGACATTTTTGGAAGGAAATATACCAAAAATTCAAGTGATCTATTACATGATCTTCTACTGTTCCCAAATAAGAATCATTCAGTTCCAGGAAAATAAACAAATCTTTTTATAATTCCTGATAAACGGATACTGTATTTTAGTTTCTTAGCCTCGAAATTTGCATACTTTTTCTCAGAAACAAGTATCTAAAAAACTATTTGAATAAATATTTATTTTACGAACTTGCTTTCTTCAATAAAAAAATGTATCAAAATCTAATCTGTTTAAGCTGCTTCAAAGCCAGGTAATATATGGTGTTAATGATATTAAAAAATCGTTATCAATTAGTGGAAACTATAACAACATTTATATGTAAAGTACGTTGTTATATAGATAAATTACGTAAATGCATTGACAATGCGTTATGCAAATGGTTAACGAGTTTGACTTGTTTAATAAATAGCAACAATTGATTACTATATGATCAATACGTGAACATCAACAATAATGATTAGCATTTTGCAACAACCCTTAATTAGTTCTATTTGTATTTACTAATGTTATCGTCATTTAACTATAACGCTCCAAATATACAAATAAATCGATATAAACATGAGATTATTGAAAAATACATACAAATACTATAAATTTAGAAAAAAGTGTATTCAGAGGGATTTTCGTACGAAAAATCATTCTTCCATTCTTAAAACGAGCAGTTTTAAAAGAATTTATTCTCCAAACTAGTCATACTCAACCTACGGTCACTAAAGCTTTTATATAGGATCCATAACATTCACGTTCATTGTCAGGTACTTTTTTAAATAGTGAGAAAAAGGAAAGAGAAAGAAACACATGTAAAGAAAACGAAGGAACAAAGAAAAGAAGTTATGCAATATATAATGATAGATTTAGGATATCAACTTATATCAATAAATGCTACATTTCTCCCATATGACTGCAGAATGTACACATATTGTGAATAAAACCAATTTAAGAATTATTAAAACTTTATTAAAGCCATTATCCTCTTTACGCTTACCTTTTTGAACCTTGTACATATATCCTAACTAATAAATAATAAATTTAATAATTATCTATTTAACTTCTTTCACCTCTAATAACTGAGGATGGTTTTCACTTATGCCTAATATGATTCCATCGAGGTATTTGGAAAGAGCTCAAGTGTGCAATGATCTCTTGGTAATCTCTTAAAACTCGGTTCACTCGTAATGATTTAAAATTTAAGACAATAATGTAATAATCAATATAATTAAGTTCAAATAATATATACATTTCTAACTTAACACATACTTCAGATACACTACTACCACTATTAACTCTAGTCATTGTCTTGAACAATTGCTCAAATTAGTTAGTTGCACATATAGCCTAGTTATGAATAAACACATTGCAATAAAGACAATTGTACTAGAATTACAAAATAATTCAGTTAAAAATTTAAAGATTAAGTAGTGATTTTTGTAATTTCGCTACTACTATATTAGATTATGATGAATGTCATCTCAACTTTTAAAAATTTCATACAACAAAAAATAGTTATCGAATCGATCATTTAATTGAGTATCATTAATGAGCATGTATAAAATTTTAATTAATTCATAAAGTGTACATAGAAGTGATACTTAGTTTATTTTACGTCTGATCTTACTAATGTTATTTTATTGCATTTATTTTAATATCAGGTGCAGTACAAAAAATTTGTATAGAAATATGTAGTTCCATATATGAATATGATAAGATATCAGCATACGGATTTATTAGTAAAGACGTATTACAATATTTAAAAAATATTTATATTTGAAGATTCTCTTATAGAATAAATTCGTTATCACAGCAATAATCTATATTCGTTACGAGATTTTCTTATTGTAATAAGAACGCATTATTATTGCTGAAATACTCACAATCGTTAGTTTGTAAAAAGAAACATTTTTGGTATTTGAGAATTTTTTTAAATCTCGTAATTTTTCCAAAAACATAGCATATATAAAAATTATAACTTAAGGTCATATAAATTATTCGTTAAATAATACTTTTCTGTATAGAAATTACACAATAAGAATTTCTATTCCTATATTTACATATTATTATAGTGTTGTCGATGTAACAGCACTCACACCGTGTACTAATACTATGGGTGGTAAATCTGCTGTTAATTCTGTTAACAGTTGGAGATACTGACGATATAAAGTATTTTCATCCCATGTATTTGATATTGGAGGTGCAGGTAAATATATAAATATTGTAGCAGTTTGTGAAGAATGTTGTCTAATTAATTGATTCACACTGTAAAATAAAATGAATATAATAAAAAAACAGTTATTTACAAAATCGTTAAGTATCAGACATTAAATAAAATATGTATTTGGACAAGATACCTCAAAATATAAGCACGTGAAACATTACTTAAGATATCGTTACTTTCAGTACTCGATTCATATTGACTTTCCACTGCCGAATCAATGAGAGAATGGCCCTTTAACCCACTTATTTGCGTACCCCAATTAGGAATTTGTTTAATAGATGCCGATATTCTCAACATATTTAATAATTTTCTTATACGAAGTTCGTTAGAAACTCGAGGAAATTCGCTAATCGAATTATGTGAATCTGAGACGCTCAAACTTGCATTATTATCTGAAACTTCACAATGAAATACCCTGAGATGTAGATTTTTCCATATTGGTACCATATTAATAATACATGCAAGTTGCAACATAAATAATGATGTTGTATCAAATGGATCTTGATCTGTTGGTTGGAAAAAATTCACAGGCCATACATCTATATATTTTAAAGAAGAATTCCTAAAACACAATATTAAAAAATTATATAACGATATAAATTAATCATATATTAATGAAAAATTAATCATGTGCTTACTTAGTTATTTGTAATTTGTTTAATGTATGAAAATTTCGACATAAACACAAATTTTTTTTCATCTTTAACACATCTGAACACATTCCTACATATTGTATTGGATCCAGATTTTTTTCTGCATTTGTATGTCTTAAAGGAAACGCAGTACTGTTTGGTAAGGTTGAAACGTTCTCAAATATATCAGTCGCATACTGTGAATTCTTGAAGAAATCTATCGATGCTTCTTCGTCATAAAAACCAAGAACAATTGTATTTGGTTTCATAGCTCCCATTCCCGATATCCTAATTAAGTGATGTAGTCCCTCGCGTACAGTTTTCGTAACTGTTAGTTCGACAAATGCCTTTACTTTCATATGATCAACTAAACTTAACCAATGTGGATACTCTTCTATAGTGGGATCGATATTCTGGCCCAAAAATTCTCCAACTTTTATGTGTCCTATTACGTACAGTCCTCCTTTTTTCAAGTCATTTACAAAATCTATAAGTGGACATGCTGATCGTGGAGATGCTACCATTAGCAGTATTTGTGGTCGCCAAAATTTTACATGATCTTTACGTGAATCTAACATTAATAAGTACTTTCGAACTTGATGAAATATCAGTGCTTGAGATATGCTTCCCCAAGGAGCATTTTTACTTGGCGAAAATAAATGCAACACAATGATTAAAATTAGGCAAAGTATTATACTGCTGGAAGCATAAATACTATTTATAACAAACATCATTATTAATGTACCGAGAAGACCAATTGTAGCCGTATGCCATGTAAAATAATTAAACGTTGGTCTGTAAAAGATATACAAGCATTATAATTACTTTGTATACCTAAAAGTATTCAAAATTAGGTAAATTCAAAATAAAAGATACCTAAAATTTGGTGCACTTGCAAGTTCAAGACCAAGACAGGCTAAATTAGTAGCCAAATAGCTTAACAAGAACAACACTGAATTAAGCTGAGCAATGATATTCAAAGAACCTATTAGTAAAATTATTTGAACTAAAGTCCATGAAGTTAAAACTGCAGCAATTGGATTTCCTTTCCATGTTCCTTGTATTATAAAATTTAAACCAGAACCTATAAATATGAAACGCACAAAATGTAGACAAAATAAATAAATAAAGAAATTTATAAAAACTTTATATTTTGATCACTCACCAAATACATTATCTTTTGCTAGAGCTTCCAAAACTCTACTTGACCCTATCAAATTACTTAAACCAGCGCTAAATGTTGCTGTTAATATACCAACTGCCACGAATGGTGGCCAAATATTAATTGGCATCATATACATAAAATCATTTTGCAATAAAAATTGACTTGTACTTGCAGCTGTAAGAATAGATAGAAGAATATAACATATAAATGTAAATAATACTGCTGACAAAGTTCCACGTGGAATGTTTCTCCCTGGATTTTTCAATTCACCTATATATAAATAATTATTATATATTAAAACTTGAAACATGAATAAAAATAAAAACTATTTTGATTAATAATCTTTTTAAGTACCACTCATATTAGCACCAGCCATTATACCAGTAACGCCACTGAATAATACACCAAAAACACTTGCAAAATCAGTCATTGTTCCTTTACTTGAATAATCTGCACTATAATTTGAGTAAAGATTCCTTATAAGAGTAGATGACAGCAATCCTGTATAAGTGCCATTAACATGTTCTGTTACATTTTGAACCAGCATATTTGCATTTGGAATTGGTATCTGTAATAAAAGACAAATCACGTTTCTGATCATTTTTGTGCTCTCCACAACATTACCTCCATATATCCCTTGGCCAAAAAACTGATAAAAACACTTATTAGACAGACACATACAACAGCCAAAATTGCAACACTAGTTTTTGCAAACATTGCAGCTCCTATTAGACATACTACTAAATTGGCAGTATTTAATATAGAACAATATAAAAATCTCCACCATCCACCATCTGGTATCAGTGCACTTTTACCAACTAAATAACCAGATGGCCCAAAACTTTCTATCAAACCTTCCGCACATCCAGAAATGCAAAGAGCACTCGAAACAATATTAGCCATAAAAAATAATGTACCAATAGAACCACCAAATTCTGGTCCAAGTGTACGACTAATCATAACTGTACAATAATTAGTAGGAAAAACTTGTATAAAATATATTTAAAATTCCAGAATATCTTATAATTTTCATTGCAAATTTGCTTCCAAAAGAAAATATATGTATGATAAAAATTTTATATATTATAATTTTTTGATATATGAATATATTTTGATATATAATAATTCTAATATATCAATAATTTATATATTAAAAACATAAGGTAGTAACTGATATCTTATCTTTAAATAACAGATGGATTTTATGTGTAACAGATTATTAATTGTTGAAAATAACAAAATTTAAATAAGGATACAATAAGCACCACCTCCTTCAACTGCTCCATTTGTTGAAATTGCGCATACAGATGCTACAGTAAATAACAAAATTCCATATGCAATTATGAATTGTATCAAAGTGACAAGTAATCCAGCATTGCCTACGATATATCCTACAATGTAAAGTTTATTTGCATGATGATGTATATTTAGTTTCATCATTGAAATTATACAGACTCAACACAATATCTTGAATTACTTCTGTAAAATTCGTACCCATGCGTATAAAAATTAAGGCACTGAACATCGATAATGTAACAGGACTGAATACACCAGCAAATGTTCCCAAAGTCCGGCTACTATCCGCATTCAAACTACCAAATTCTACGTATCCATCTCCTTCTGCCTGTTGTACTCGTCCATATTTAAAGAAATTGCTTAATCTATATAGAACACCTCTTCCATGGATTAGAGGAGCTTTTTCACTACTGATCTTGACATGTACAGGTTCATTGTTTGTAGAACCTACTTCTGAAGCCATCATTTTTCTAATTTCCTAAATCAATAATTTGCAAAAAAACATATATAATAATCTTCATAATACTTTAATTATTACATTCACTTTAGGAATTGATTAATAATAAAAAAATATATAGACTCGTCATTCATTTATTTCATTAAAACTTTCAACAGTAAACTTGACTATGTAGAAAACTATTGTGATATAATGAGAACAGTCTAAGTAAATTTTATTTAACGATTTACCTTGAAATTATATTAATCCACTTAGTTCTTTTATGTACATAACAATGTATAAAACTATTGTTACATGCAATAAAGCCAGAATCTTATGATGTCATCTATTGAAATGACAAATCGTAACTGTACAAATTGTAACAATTCGAGATTATTAAGCTCATGTCAAAATGTACTAATTACAACTGTTTTCTTATCTATTGAAACCACCTTTTAAGATTAAAAAATTATCGTGTTTTTATTCTTTTTCTCCTTTTTGTTTTTCTTTCTTAATATTGTAAAAATTCCCTATCTACTCATGAAATTTCTTAATTCACGCTTGGTATTACTGATAGTACAACCAGGCACAACTCCCTGATACAATTTACCCTCTGCTACAATCACTAATATTTTAATATAACTTTATAATCACAAAACAGGAACATTTAACAAAAATATGTCAAATAAGTGCTGAAAATTATTCAAACTATATAAGCTCTTTGTATCTAAATAATCCAAATATTATTTTTAAAATATATATAAATATATAACAATAACAAAACAACAATACCCAGAAATTTTGTTAATAAATTGATAAATATAAACGATAATTAATCATTCAATTAATAATTAAACTGAATAAATTTGTTTTAACACATGTAACGCTTATAATAATATATTATATATGTAAATTAAAATCCTATATTAATGTATCTAGATAGACATATGTTTATAGCTGATTATAATAATCCACTGCATCATCTATCAATTGTTATTGACATTATTTAAAAGAATAATTCAAAAAAAACATTTGAATAAATATCATTAGGTATCATATAGAACACTAAAATGGTCATATACATGAGAAGCTTAGTTTCACCGTTATCACGATCAATTGTTACAAATTTTATGTCGTTTCGTAAAATGACTGCTAGTGTTAAAACAGATTCTGTAAAATCTTTATTTTATAAAGAATATGGAGAACCTGTAGATGTTTTACACGTTACAACACAATCTATTAATCAACCAGAAAATAATCAGGTAATTCAGTTAAAATGATTTTTAACTTTTTTTTTAATGCATTTTAATAAAAAGTTATTTATTGTTAATAAAGGTTTCTGTCAAATGGTTGTTAGCTCCTGTTAATCCAGCAGACATAAATACAATACAGGGTAAATATCCAAGTAAACCGCCTTTACCAGCTATTCCAGGGAATGAAGGAGTTGGTGAAATAATAGCTATTGGATCTAATGTAAAATATTTAAATATTGGAGATAGAGTTATACCAAATGGCACGCATTTAGGAACATGGAGAACGCATGCAAATTATACTGTGGAAGAACTTCTGAAGGTATATAATCTGCTTTCAGGTAATAAGGTTTGTATATATTAGGTTGTCCCAAAATTCTTTTTTGTTTTATAAAGAAATAATAGATGCACAACATTTTTTGTTTTATATTCATCATATATAATTTAATAAAATAATATAAAACAAAAAATGTTGTGCATCTATTATTTTCTTATAAAACAAAAAAGAATTTTGGGACAACCTAATATTTATCACAATAGCTCAAAATTGATATATTTTAAAATCTTAGGTTCCAAAAGAAGTTGGCGTTGTGGAAGCTAGTATGTTAAATGTAAATCCATGTACTGCGTACAGAATGCTTAAAGATTTTGTGAAATTAAAACCTGGTGATACTGTAATTCAAAATGGTGGGAATTCAGCTGTTGGACAGATGATTATTCAACTATGTAAAATATGGAATTACAAATCTGTTAGTGTTATAAGGGACAGACCTAATATAGAAGAATTAAAGGTATAAAAACAGTTAAAAAATTAAATTTTTATTTCCATTGATTAATAAAAACTGTGTAGAATTACTTGACGAGCTTGGGTGCAGATGAAATTCTTACTGAAGATGAAATAAGGAAGACTCAGATTTTTAAAACTAAAAAGTTACCTTCACCAAAATTAGCTCTTAATTGTATATGCGGGCAAAATGCATTAGAAGTTCTAAGACATTTAGCACATGGAGGTATTATGGTAACTTATGGTGGTATGTCCAGAGAACCTTTAACAGTTCCAACGTCTGCACTTATTTTTAAAGTATATTGATTAAAATTTGTAAAGTAATGTACAGTATAATTAAGTAAGTAATGTTTGTTAATGATCTTAAAAATTAAATAGGATATAACATTAAAAGGATTTTGGATGACAGCATGGACAAAGGTAAATATGAATTCCAAAGAGCGTGAAAAGATGTTTAGCGAATTAGGAGCATTATTCAAGGATAAGAGATTAAAAGCTCCACCACATAAGTTAGTTCCATTTTGTCAGTATCAAGAAGCTGTTATTAATGCACTCCATACTGATGGTCGAACTGGAGTGAAATATATTTTGGATATGACTAAGCTATAAAGTAAACTCTCTTTTAGATTATAACTTAGTTTTGAGAACATTGCATTTCTTCTATCTTTAGTACCTTTTATATGAACTAAAAATAATTATATTTATTATTGTGCAAGAGACATTAATGTTTATGTGATACATATTTTGTAGTGCACTTTTAAATAAAATTTTAATGCAGAGTAATGTTAATTATAATTCATAATATAAAATGTTTATAAAAATACGATTTTTTATATATTACACAAACTGGAATATTGCTGTTCTATGTAAAAAGATGTATTAATTAATTTGTGCAAGACGAAATATTTATATATATGAATGTAAATAACAAATTAAAGAAAATTTTTATTTATTTTATTAATTATCATGGCGTAATCGAAAAAATAAGTTTAAATAATATTATTCTGTTTTGTCTAAAAGTTCTAACAAATTCATGCTGTATTTTATGTCTTCATGATCATCTTTAAAAAGATCTGTACGTATAATATCAAGTTTCGTTTTATAATCTTCATTAAATTTCGTTTTTTCATATTTTGTAATTGTAACGTCATTCTGACTGTCCTCCTTAGAATCGGACTCGCATTCTATATTTGTATTATCATTATCTTCAGTTGAAAATAAATTCAAAGTAAAAGGTCGTTTGTACAAAGTTTCTTCAGTTCCCAGTTGAACAGCTAACATACCAAGTTCTGCTTTTGTACCACATTCTTTAACGTAATTATGATTTTCTTGTTCAGAAGTTAGTTTCGATATGCCATACAACATCGAATACCTGTATAATATGCTTCTTATATGTTTCTATCTTTGAAAAATTTGGTAATTTCATATTTGACACTTACATATTTTTGCCCAGTATTGTACCTCGTTCACCAAAAAGATTAAAAGAACCATCACAGTAAGTTTTCAAATCTATATCAGATAGTCTTGTACCAGAAAGGCGAGTTTTATTTTCTTTATATTTTTCATTGTATTTATGGTAGATTGAATTAAAGCTACCATCATCATTTTGTAATCCAAGTCTAAGAAGTATAGATACTTTCACGGAATAATACTCTAATTCTTTCAAACAATCATTTCTGGCATTCCAAACTTCTTCAAAAGTTAATGTACCATAAAACTAGAATTATCAGTAAATCGTTTTTAGAAATTCAACATAATCAATAATAATGATAATGATAATCATATCAATAATTTAATCAATGAGTAAAATGCTTACATCGATTACCATTTGGTGTACTAATCCAATACATTGTTGAGCATTTGGATTGCTAACCATGTCACGCATTGCATCTGTATGGTTTAATGTTAACAATACAATTTCTACAGGACCAGTAGCTGCAGTTAACTGATATTTAACCATCATGATCATTAGATCGAACAGTTTATTCATACTACTTTTATCAAGTTTCATTATTGATGATAATACAACACATTCTAAAGTAGGTCGTAAAAGAGATATCTTAGTCAAAGATTTTTCCTCAAATACAGAAGACAGCATTTTAGGATTAAGTAAAGCAGCAGTTACCTCGTCTAACACTGTATATAAATAGAAAAAGACATTTTAAAATTAATCAAAATATATAAAAAAATACACAATTATTTAATATAAATTAGCAGCATACAATGTATACTCTTTTGTATAGTATTAAACTAGCCTTGTATAATTTTATCAACACTTATCCTTTGTGCCTTCAATCTTTGTCGCAAAACATATAACATTTCACCACCCATGTTTAAATAAAGTATTGGTGTTGCATATAATGACATTTTTTCCTACTTTCACTTCCACTTTCAAAAATAGAGTACTTTTATGGTTTTAGTACTTACACGTAGTTTACGGATAGCGTCGTCTTAGCGACAGAAATGTACATAAAATTAATCGACGTAATATATTTAAATGAGACTGCGCGATATTTTCTATTTTATAGTTGTGAACAATTATCCTTTTAGAAGTAAGTACATTGCATTTTGCTTCAAATTGTATATTTCAATCCATTTAATAACTAAATGAAAAAATGATTTTGCGAAAATCAATACATAGTTACCTTCGTAACTAATTTATTTTGTAAAACATTAATATTTTAACTGCAATAAGTCAATTATAACTGTATATATTGATTAAGAAAATTTGTTATAATAAATAACTGGTTCTCTTAAAAAAAACTTAATATTTATCGAATAATGAATTACTAAGTAACAATGTTAACTTTTTCTTTCCAGTTTAAAAGTTTGACAGTAATAAAAGACGTGTGTTATAACTGTTGGTTTTATTATATATAATTCGTCTCAAAACATGTTTTAAGTTAAAAAAGAAAAGAACATTTAACATCTGCTTTTTGCACTTAACAGATATCAGGCAACTAATTATAATAATCATTCTTTTAACAATACTAATTAACAATAACATTAATTATTTATAAAATAATATAAGTGGACGGTTATATATAACAAAAAATATTTTGTTCCGCATTTTTATAAAATATCTTAAATCTAAGTTCGAAATTGGTTTAGTTACTTGGAACGGTTTACATTGTAGAAAGAATTTAGTAGCCCTGTTATTTCAGTTTTTATATCGTTTATCCACTTATAACATATGAAGACTTCATTCCAAAAAATATGCTATACATATTTATCAGTCTAATATTAATCTGTAGTATGTGTTGTTGCACAGAATCAATCTCCATATATCTTATTTTCACATTATGCTACTTATATCATAAATATAATTCTGCTTACAATTCAATTAATATCAATAAAATTTTTATTGCATTTATATTCTATTAACGCACACATAAATTTGTCAATAGAAACAATAATGAAAGTAAAGAAACTACAGCAGTACATAAAGTTTTATTATGGTCTTCTGTGGTACTTAATAGCATTTAAAAAATTATCACGGTTACTGCTCAAAAATTTGCAAATATCTTGCATAAGTGTATATGCAATTATGTTACCTTTTTTTTATAAATTATTGTATATTGCAAAGATTCAATTTTTAGAGGTATTAAACATAAGTAGAATGTCTTGCTTAACTTAAAATTATCTAATATTTTGTTTTTAAATGTCTAATTCGACATAAATTCATCTTTGATTATATGCTTTATATACAAATTGTAATTTAAGTACATTATATCACGTCGTAATTTATAGAAACTCTTTGAAAATATGTAACAGTTCTGCAATATTTTAAACAAACTGCTATAAAAAGCTATGTTTGGCTGTTTAAAAACACAACTCTATTTATATTTGTGAAAATTATAAATAACATTATATCGAAATTAATGTAACGTTAAAAGACATTGCATTCGATACCTTATTAATGCAATAAAATATTAAATTTATTCTAAACAATGCAAAATTCATTATTTCTGATTTTTGCATTATTCACTTAAAGTACATAAACGTGTCATCTGGAGTATACTCATACATTGTATATTACATCCAAATAATTGAGATAAAATTTTATTTTTTACTCCTTGGAGAAATATCACAATTGTTTCTAATTTTATATTTATATATATATATATATATTCTCTTCAGAAATTGGACACAATTATGCCATTTCTTTTTAATTATGCAATGATTATCTTAATAGTGTTTAGGAATTTCTCGAAATATATTTCTAAGAGAAGTTATTATTATTTCGAGAGAGTATTAATGTTATTTGCAATTTAACTTACAAATTATATGTCCAAGTACCTTTTGCTGACTGAATGTAGCGAAGAGGGACAATTGTGTTTCTAACATCGGGACTTTTTGATCTTCTTACACAATCCTGACTCAAAACCCTGCATCCTGGACTTAGAGTTAAACCATTAAAGTTACTGCGGGGGATGCTGTCACTACTTGCCACTCTTCTAACATCATTGGTTTTCCTTTCTTCACAGTTACCAACTACTGACATTAAATTATCTGGTACAGAGTCCCTAAGTTTATATGCATTCTGATTATTTCCAAAATATTTTGAATTTGTGTTAACAGATATATTTTTGGGACTTCGCATTGAACAAGTTTCCACATAACCATTACGACGAACTTTTTGTTTATCAGTGTTATCATCGATCGAATGCCGATCATATGTAGAATGATCAAGATTACAGTTTGCATCGTTATCAATACACTGGCAAGGAATTACCATACTATCAAGAGAATCCGAAAATTCAGGACTTGGAATTGAAGAAACACTACCCATATGAGAGAAGGTAACCGTCCCCTGAGTATTTTGGGGACGGCGTCAGAAACATCATTCTTCTAATTCATCCATTCGATTTCTAACTGCCATTTCTACCACTTCCAAACTCGGATAGTCAAGCTCTTTAACTAAGCATAAAACAGCTGATAAAATGTTGGAATTCTAAAATCACAATATTTTGTTATTTCTGTTCCATATTTCTAGATTTGTATAAAAACACATGAAACATACTCTTGTAACAGGCCTCCTGTGATAGTGAAACTGTGATCTACACTTCTCCTTATCTGAATGTCTTACCCATCCATGCACTTGGTTTAAATCTTCCTGTAATATTGAAAAATTCTATTCTGTTCATTATTTTAGCTAGAAAGAGAGTCAACATGTTTCAAATTAACATTAATTTTTAATTCTAACCCTCTCTACATTATGATGAACTGCCATTCGTCTAGGTTGAGATGATGGTTGATGTTGCTCTTCATAATCTTTAATTCTATGGTCATGATGTTCTTTATATTCAGATTTCAGTCTATTATCGTAGTCATAACTATTTCTATCTGCGCGTCTTTCATCTATAATTTCATTTGTAGAGTATTGTGTCCTTGGAGATGTTGGTGCGTATGTTCGTTGTGGTATATCATTATTACTATATTCTGCATAAGATCTTCTGTCATCATAATCTCCATTATGTCTAGAAATTGCTGGTCGGTCATCATATTCCTAAAAATAATTATAATTCAAAAAGTATTTGTAGTGCATTTATATCTAATATTTCTAAGATTTATAGAATATTATAAAATTAATTTAAGTTAATGATTAGTTTGTATTTGTTAATAAAATTGATAATTGGATGGTCCAATGCTTCAGTGAACCATTCATTATAACTACTTATCTTAAACTGGAATCTAAACTATTTCTGTAAATTAAAGCTACTGTAAAAGTTAATACCAAATACAAAAATGTTTAAATGTCATCACAAAACATAATAAAATTTATGGTCTTTTTTTTAAAATCACAAATGATTTCTGTTTTTGAAATTATTCTTCATATTAATACAAATAGAAATATTAGAAAGACAAGTATATATTGCATATCATTAAATATACAAAATATATTATACTTGATTCATATTGTTTATTAATTAAGGAAAACCATTTAAAATTAACAATATCACTAAGTGATAAATTGTAAGTAACGCATAAGTTTAACTAATGAACACTAGAACTATCAAGGTAACACTAGAAGTAAATTACTACTTTGCACAAACATTGTGCAATCTATAGGATGTACCTTGATCATTTCAATAGTGTTAGTGGCCACGTTTTCACTGATGTTGCGCGACTCTGTACGTATAGTGTCATCTTTGCTTTGATTCTTTGACTGTCCATTCTGTTGCTGTCAGTATATGATTGCAGACAAAAGGAGCAATAATAAAATCATGCTTATTCGTTAAATATTAATTTAGATATATTGCTCAACAATGTTACTAAGATGGAGAATTAATTATATTTCTAAGTTTAGTACTAAAATAAAATCAATTTATTGAGAACTTTAATATATAGAATAATTATTTTCTTTCATATTTTCACTACACATATAAACATATTAGTATAAATCCTTTTACATGCAAAATAAACATACAATTGACTTACCTCATACGTATACTGATTATTTTGAGAATAATGATGTGATGGTGATGCATTATAATTTGCATTTCTATGATCTGGATCATGGTACTCTTCTTGAGCATGTTGTGTTTCTTCAAAACTTCTCTGTGAACAAGTAGTTTTATAAGTCTTATAACAAATTATACCTGCACATTAAATAAATGTATGCATATTTATATATGTCATAGCATAATGAGAACATAATATAATGCATAATTTTTATAACAAAATTATCATAAAAGGTTTATAAAATTATTATAAATGAAATTATTATAAAAATAATTGATACAGCTTGAATTTTATATTACCTGATCACTTGAGGAACTATATCTTCGATGTCGAATCACTTCAGTTTCTTCAATATACTCAGTAGTAATATCCTAATTGTGTAAATGTTATTCAAATGTTAAGACTTTGTTAAAAACGTATTAACATATCATAACATTCTATTTTTATGAAATCATTATGATAGGATTAAACAAAAAAATAGATTAAAATTTAATGGTAGATTTAGTTAATAATATTTGCACAACATATATCATTAATAAAACCAAAGTTTCAATGAAGACATTATATATAGCAAAGTAATAAAAAATGATTTATACAAATATAGTGTGAAGAAGGCCTATTTTTATAAATAGTTTTACCTCTGGACTAACTGCATCTGATTGTGGTGGAGAAGCATACATGTCAAGAGGATGGACTAAAACACGACCTCTTGTTAATGCAGTTTGCACTTCCTCAGGTGATACTATTTCATCGTCGAGCTTTTGTAGATTTGGTAAAGCTTTTAAAACCGCTAACCGATAACTAGAAATAAATAAATTACTTAACTAACCTACTCAGATAATTAATAAATCTTTTAATTGCCATACACAATACCCTTCTTTCTCAGCACAAGGATTTTCACCAAGCCATAAATTTCTTAAATTTGGTAAACCTTGAAGATAACAAACTTCATTCAAATCTTCAATATTATTATTTCTAACAAATAATTCTTGAAGACTTAAACAGTATTGAAAATCAGCAAGGGTGTTGATATGGTTAACACTATAAACAAATGAAAAAGATTTTAAAATATAATATAGTATTAATATGAATATGTTACATGTTATTTATGTTTATATCAAAGTTTATTATATTTTTAATGCCATATTACAATTACTTAGCTTTGCTAAAAATTATAAAAATGGATTTCAAAATAAAATCAAAATAAATAAACCCAATTGTAATATAAGGTTACATGAACATAGAAAGTTACATGCTTAAAATACATAGGATCACTAAGGTAAAATGTTTCATATAGAAAGGTGGGTGTAACCACCTAAGTAAATGAGATTATATATTATATTCTTATATATTTATTTTTTTTTTATTCTTATATATATACATTCTATTCTGTATATTTTATATATTAGATGTGTAATAAATGCTGTTATTTCACTAAATTCCATTTCATTTAAATTAATTTAAATAAAATCTATTATATTACTAATAGAATTTTTAATATTGATGTCATTCTTAATATACATTATAAAAAACATTATGTGCCAGTATTTATATCAAATTAGTTTTATTTTTCTCCAAGGATATTGAAATATATTACAATGAATTCAAAATATGTGGGTAGAACAACTTCTGAGGTAGTAGGTTGTGCCTATGATCTTGAGGTTTATATAAACCTCTCCATAGTAGGAATGCATTAGAGAATGCATTAAAAATTATGAACAAGTGAGATCATTACTATTATGAACTCTTCTTATAAAACAATTTTCAAGTAATAATTTCTACACAATTTATATGTATATATATGTGTGTATATATATATATATATATATAAATCTCAAGATTATGATCTTAATTATTTACCTTAATGACAGTACTTCCACATTTTTCATTTTCCTTAAAATGCTTACATCAGTCAATTCTGTACCCCTATATTAACAATATAAATAAATTAATTTATGTAAATATTTAGCTGTATATTATATATTTATAAATATTTAAAAAAAAAAATTATTCCACAAAAGACAACTCGAAATAGTTTACTAATTGTTTAACATTATAAATTAAATACAAGCATGTATAATAACTTTATTAATTTGTATTTATTTTAGTCAATTAAATTATGCAATTTTAAACATAAATATTAAATTGCACTTTCTTATATTTTTATCATTATTAAGAAATGTTTTCATTCTATTAAATATAACAAAACCTAAAATATTTATAATTATTAGAGTAATCTATTTTCCAATAAGAACATAAAACAACTATAAATCGTACTACTGGAACTCCTTAAAAAATAAGCATGTACTACAGTGAACATGTCATTTTAATATAATTACACATAAAATCAATTACATAGTAGTAGAATAAATAACAACTCATTTGAGAAGGGTAATATCGTTATAAACACTTACCAACAATTAAGTTTTTTTACGGCAGAGAAGTCAGACATTCGCGTCCGAGCCACGACCATTTCTTCCGTTAACTTTACCATTATGAAGTTTGTAATTCATATAAATATACTTGAAATAAAGTAGTAATAAAAGATTTTGCAGATGTTAATAATAATTATAAAAAATATGCGATTCAGACCATCACTACAAATTTCTTAACTGTAAATCAAAGACGCAACCAAAACCCATCGCCATGATGGTGTGCCATCAACTAATTGAAAAGTATTACGGTATACGGTAAGATTACAAAGCTTTCACAAAATACTGAAACATTCTCAATACTGATATGTATTCTACCAGTTCCAAAGGTACATTTCACGAATTACCGCCTCTAGCGGTTGAATGGCCGAACTATACACTGGTTTCTTCTTTTGGTAGGAGAAATGTATGTGTGCTCAGCGAGAGGGGAAATGTGCGTTTGATTTTGTACCACGTGGGCTGTACAAAGTTGACCGAAAACAAACGCTTAGTGTCGATTCGAAAACGAATGGCAAAACGCTACGTTGTACCACGACTTTTATGACTTTCCGATCATTATTTTCGCACGAGAAGTTGTTTTAGCTCTATTGATTGAGCAACGAAATCAAGTTTTTGTAAAACTGCACAATTACATAAATTATTATACAGAAAATTATAAACATTGTAAAATTGTACAATTATTGTAAATTTGCAAATTGAATAACTACAATAATCTTATTTTGCAAATAAGCAAATGGTTTTAATTGCTTGAAATCTTTTCAACAATCACAATCCCCAAATCCTTTCCAATTTCTATAAGTTCAAGAAATAAGTCGTAGAAAATGACGAAAAGGTTCGAGAAAACTGGTAAGTATTAAGAGGATAAGATAGCATAAGAAATAAGATAGCATTTGAAATTGCTGAAAACGACGTCATTTTCTGAGAAATTCTGTCGTCAAAAAAAATTTGTCGATCGAAAGAACAATTTTGTATCAGGAAAACATAATAGCATAAAAGGTGGCACAATTTCGCTAATTCTTGGAAATTACGTCATATTCCAGGAATTTTTTAAAGTTGAAATTTTCGAGTTTTCGAAAAAGATTTTCGTCAGTCTCGATTTTGTATCAAGAGAATATAATTTGGTATATAGTATTGAATAGTAGAAAGGATAAATAACAAGACTGTAATACGCCGTTAAACTATTCTGATTTATTGAAAACCTTTCTAAATATATTTTACACTATATTATATTATATTATATTATATTATTGTAGAGGATGGATCTGTTCAAATATCACTATTACAGTCTATAAGTCGTGAGCACTTTATTAAAGAAATGCTTTGATACAAAGCGCAAGTCCTGGTCGCGTCCTGCTGCGTCGCGTTGATGCCTCGACCTGTCGGCGTCCTGTTGATACCGATCCGCCACATTATATTATATTTTATTTCATTCTATTTTATTTTAGTTTGTTTTATTTTATTATACATTTTATTTGCAATAAATAATTTCATTTTTTATCGTAACATATAATCATTTCCACGAAGATCGTTACGGCTAGTTGCTGTTGGTTCCTGTTGGGTGCTTGTGACATCCTGATTGTTGTTTCTACTCCCAAGGTGGCTTTTCTGTAATCTATACAAAAAAAGCAATGTACTTCTAATATTTAATTAAACTTTTAAGCAATTTTTATGTTTTTTTCGTCCTTAACTTTCATTGGTCGGTGATATGAATGTATATTTTTCACCGTGCAAGCGAAATATGCATATAGTTCGACCGTTTGCAGATAGAGGGCCTTATTTCTAGTATGGATCTTCCAGCTGTTTTTTTTTAACATTGCATCAGCGATCTCTCTATTCACCTTTGATAATGCAGCTATACGACTCGTATTCATTCCTTTAATTAAGTTCAAATTTCTTTTACAAGTAATTGCGAAAAATATATAAAAATAGTAAAATATATATTATCAACATATGCTGAAAGTTTTTGTTATAAAATATGTTCTATAGATTAATAAACTATATAATATAATTTTTCATAGCGTAATTATAGTTTGAAATGATCTTTGACTTTGAATACATTCCACTCTATATATTATTCTTTTTTATTTCTAGCTTTGTGAAATAATTTACTAGGGAAATTGTTCCCGCTTTACCAATGTACTCTTTTCTTTTTCTTTTCGTTATAGTTGGTTATAGTTAAAGTATTGAAGTTTCCTAAAATCGAAGACGCACTTGTGTTTAAAGAATGTTGATACGTACATGATAACACGTGTTGGAACATATAAGGAAGTAAAAATAAAACTTTAGTGATCATTTAATTTCTGCAACAGTGTTCATGACGCCTGACATTAGAAAAATGCAGAAGGTTGGAAAATTGAATCCTTCGATTGATATTATTCCATTACAAGGATCTAGTGGAGATTATAAATCAAAAACTATGAATAATAAACATAAAATTGATTCTTCTCATAAATACTTGCGGGATCAATTACTAATATCACGTGTACAAACGGTGATTGAATTATTTTATAACTTTTAGAATTTTTAATTTAACAAGTGTCTAAAATCAACACTTTTTATATTATGCAGTTTACGTGGTAAATTTATGCATTGAACCTTAAAATATAATATGCAATAACTGTGTAATACATATAAATTATACAAACTAGTTAAATACTTGTATATAATGTCGCTTTTTTAAATAAAATTGTATTTTATTTCACACTTTGAACATCTTTATGTGTTTCAATATTTTTAATTTTGTGGAAAATTACTTAATATAATCATTAATTCTAATTGTTTTAAGATAATATGTTAGTACATCTTCTACTTTGTACTTTAGTACTTCTGAATAATTAATTTTTTTATTGTTTTAGTATATGCATGAAAATGAAAATAAAGTCTACATTGACGTTAATGAAATGGCAGATGCTTTACAAAAGAAGTATAGAGATTACCGTATTAAAAAGCGAGGTCCCTTCAGGATATTAGTGCGTAAAGCATATGATGAACTTACAGAAATGTTTGCAAAGAAATATTGTTCTCGCGAATGGCCTGCTTATGATGATGAAGATGAAGAGGAAGAAGTTGATGTCGAGGTATATATAGATATAATATTTAAGTATGATATAGTAAATTTTGAAAGAAATATATTGGTTTTAGTCAGATCCCCAAAATACTATGTTAGATGGAATGCTCTTAAAAATGTATAAAAAATCACAAAACAAACAGAATGGAAATTCCAGTGATAAGGAACTTATAGATATTAGTAGTGATGATGATGTAAGCAAAGTAGAATCAAATTCAAATAAAATAAATGAACCTGAGATTGTGGAGAAAGATCAACAGAAACCAGGTCCATCTTCGGGTACAGAAAAAGCTGTGCATGCTAAAGAAGTCGAACAACAAACAACAGTAAATTTAAAGCTTTCTTTAATAGAGTTACATTTCTTAAACTTATTATTGTTAAATATCATCTACTTCAAATATAATTTAATATGAAATCCACATCGAAATAATAGTACTGATACATGAAGCCTATTATGCCAAAATAATGTTATACCAGAGACATTACCTCATTTACTTTTTATAGCCTAGTAAAGAAATACAACAAACTACTACAGTGAGCACAGCAGCTACTACAACAACCTCAAACACAATGGTAGAATCTTCAAAGAAGCGACAACGCGATAAAGAGGGTGATAGTAGTCAATTCATGTTCATAAAAAAGGTCAAAGGGATACCAATTTCTGAATCCAAAGTCACATTTGCTGACATAGGAGGAAATGATAAAGTTTTAAAAACTGTATGTAAATTACTTGCACATATGAAACATCCAGAAATCTTTAAGCAACTTGGTATATCTCCACCAAGAGGATTTTTACTTCATGGTCCACCTGGATGTGGAAAGACTTTATTAGCGTATGCTATTGCAGGAGTAAGATACTATTTTAGTGTCAATAGTTGGTCTAGTGTCAATAATTGGTTTTATTTGACTATTTATTTAATATTTTTGAAAACTAGGAGTTAGATATACCATTATTGAAAGTAGCAGCACCTGAATTGGTAGCAGGAGTATCAGGTGAAAGCGAAGCAAGAATTCGAGAATTATTTGAACAGGCACTTGCAATAGCACCTTGTGTAATTTTTTTAGACGAAATAGATGCTGTAGCACCACATAGAGCCACAGCTCAAAGAGAAATGGAGAGAAGAATTGTTGCACAACTGTTATCATGTTTGGATGGTAATTTACTATTATAGTTAAACTACAGTAAATTACATTAATTTTAAAATAATTTCTCAAGTAGAAAATATGTTATTGGACAGAACTCAGTTTGAAAGAAAATGGTACTAGGGTATTAGTACTTGGAGCAACAAATCGACCTGATTCATTGGACCCTGCATTAAGGAGAGCTGGCCGATTTGATCACGAAGTGTGTCTGGGTATACCAGATAGAGATGCAAGAGCAAAGATTTTAGCTGTACACACAGAAAAGGTAGCACTTGCTCCAAATGTTAGTTTATCCACAATAGCTTCACTTACACCAGGTTTTGTTGGAGCCGATTTAGTTGCATTAATTAGAGAAGCAGCTATGGCAGCTATGGACAGGTAACTGTTTAAATATTCAATAAGTATTTTAAAATTAATTTATTTAATATGGTCAATTATATTTTCCTATGTTCTTATATCTTATTAGAATACTTGAAGACTTGAAGTCGGTTCCAGATAATAAATCTTCAGAAATTCCAGAAGATAGTACTGTTATTGAGA
The DNA here is from genome assembly GCF_000188095.3 of Bombus impatiens. NCBI lineage: Eukaryota > Metazoa > Arthropoda > Insecta > Hymenoptera > Apidae > Bombus > Bombus impatiens. The sequence continues at coordinate 488,721 of NT_176514.1, forward strand.
AAAAAACTGAAAGTTTTGAAAATTCTAGTAATTTAGTCGAAGAAGTAGCCATTGAACCATCTACCTCAAATCAAAATAATGTTTCTAAGTTAAATAAAACGAGTAATGCAGAGAATCATCAAGCAACTTTGGAAATGGATGTAATACAAGAAAATTCCAAATCTCCAGATTTAACAGGGTTACTTACTTGGTTGCGTAATGATCCGCCACTTCCTTCAGAAAGACTATCAAATTTATATATTGAACACGATGACTTTGAAACCGCTGTTCATATAATTCAGCCATCAGCCAAAAGAGAAGGTTTTGCAACAGTACCTGATGTTACATGGGATGATGTCGGTTCGTTAAGAGATATTAGAGAAGAATTGCAAATGGCTATACTTGTAAGTATATTTATATTGGCTTAATTAAAAATATTGGAATAATTTGATACACATTTAAAAGATATAAAATATTTTTTTTTGTTTAATATTCTAGGCTCCAATTCGACATTCCGAACACTTTATAGCGCTAGGATTAACAGCACCAACTGGAGTATTATTATGTGGTCCACCTGGTTGTGGAAAAACATTACTAGCTAAAGCTATTGCAAATGAAGCTGGTATTAATTTTATTTCTGTTAAAGGACCAGAGCTTTTAAATATGGTAATAATTTAGATGATTATAATAAATATTATAAGATGCAATTATTAAATATTTTATTTTTATTATTTCAGTATGTCGGTGAAAGCGAAAAAGCAGTTCGACAGTGTTTTATTAGAGCTAGAAATTCTGCTCCGTGCGTTATATTTTTTGACGAATTGGACGCATTGTGTCCCAGACGATCAGAAGGTGACAATTCTGCTACTTCACGTGTTGTAAATCAAATGTTGACTGAAATGGATGGAGTAGAAGGACGACAAGGAGTATTTTTAATGGCTGCGAGCAATCGTCCTGATATTATAGATCCAGCAGTATTAAGACCAGGAAGATTAGATAAGATTTTATATGTTGATTTGCCTACCTCAGCAGATCGTGTTGACATCTTAAGAGCACTAACAAAGGTAACGTTTTTGTTTTCAAAAAACATTTTAAACAAATTTGTTCTCCTTAGAAATAAACGTATATTTATAGAATGCAACCAAACCAAAATTAGCTGCAGATGTAAATCTTGAAGAAATAGGATATAATAGTAAATGTGATGGTTATACTGGAGCCGACTTAGCAGCTTTAATCAGAGAAGCTGGAATAGAAGCATTAAGAGAATTAATGGATATGCATTATTCAGGACAACCAGAAATCTCTATGCGACATTTCGTAGTTGCATTTGATAAAATAAGACCATCCGTACAAGAGAAGGTAAACACATTTGTTTCATTAATAAAAAATAAACATTCATTTTTATAAATATAGGTTAATTGCATAACAACAATACATGTATAAATTATAGGATATCAAACACTATGAAAAATTAAAAAAATTGTATTCAATTAAAAAGAAATCCGATGATACACCTATGGAAACTCCAACAGATACACCTATAGTAGATGTAGTCATGGAACCTATGGAAACGTGAAATAAAAATAAATCTGAAATAAACATGTAAAAAATCTTCCATTACAAAGTACTTTTAAGCAGATGACAGTGAATTTCACGCAAAAAATACATATTGTATGCCTTAGCCTCATTTTTGTAGTTGAGGCATTCTAGTGTCCATCTCTGTCGATCAAAGATGTAAATGTAATATATTAGATCTTAATTTACTGTTTTAAAATAAAAACTGACGATGTTCTTTATTTTTTAAGTGTAGAATATATGCAATATGGAAATGTTAATGACATTTTTATAAAACAAATCAAATTTATGTTCGATATATTTTTGAATAATGAAAATAATTTTATTTAGTTCAATGAAAAAGAATTAAGCTTACTATGTATACAAAAATTATTAAAAAAAATTTATGATTCAATTTTTGTCAATAAATAAAATTTTTTATAATTACTTATTTCATTTATTTGCCTACAAAAATAACTAATTATGATTTTATTTCTTAATATACACTTTCTTAATATACACAATATGTGTATACATAAAAACACATTGTATTTATGAAAGACATTTATGTAAATTTACTACCTACAAATATTCCAATAATATTAAAATACTTAATATATACATAATTTTCTTATACATTATATTTTTTATTCCAATTTATTACTTATAATTCATTGTTACAATATCACTTGTTTTTCAGTCTGATATAGATATAATAAGCTAAACTCCAAAAATTAAAGCCGAATTTACACTGTTTCACTTTAGAGGTACACAGTGGATGAACACCTTTCATCCTTATTTCACCCGCGGAAGAAAGCAAAGATGAAAGCAGTGTTCAACAACGATGTTAATAAACATAACAATGTAAATTCGACTTAAGAAAACTGAAATAAACGTAATAGAATATACGTCTTAAAAAACATGTAGTATACTGTTTCAAGTTATATAATACTTTAATTTACGTATAAAATAACAATGTTAGGAATAATATAAAAAAATATCTAAAATAGATTTCTTGCTGAAAAATATTTTTTAATGAAATATAACTGTTTTATAAGGCAAAATATAAAACTTATTAACTTAACAACTTCATTGTGGTACATGTGGTTCTGTTGTTCGATTTTGCACAATCCAAGGATGTCTTAAAACATCTTCTAAAGGTAATCTATGATTTGCGTCAACTACTAATAGCTAGAATAAAAAAATGAAAAGTTATCGCTTATTATTTTCATATAGCCAAACTTTTTAATTATTTAATTTAATTATTTAGTTTAATAATGCACTTTTTTATTTTACAAACATAAAATAACAGCTCACCTTAGATATTAAATTTTTTGCACCTTCACTAATAAAGTTTGGAAATTTATATTGAGCTTTCTTAATTTTTATATATGTTTCATCATAAGTTTCAGCTAAAAAAGGAGGTTTACCAACTAAACATTCATAACAAAGCACACCAAGTCCCCATAAGTCTACAGTATGATCATGTGTTTTTCCAACAACCATTTCTGGTGGTAAATAATCTAAAGTACCACATAAAGTATTTCTCCTAGATGAGGGTGCATGGACAGACCATCCAAAATCTGCCATTTTTAATTCACCCTTTATACCAAGTAATAAATTTTCAGGCTTGATATCACGATGTATCACCTTTTTACTATGACAATATTTTAAAGCATCAGCTAATTGAGATACATATGTTGCTGTTCTAATTTCATCAAAACGTTTCTCTGGTTGTGCATTCAATTCTTTAAATAATTCTCCATTTGGAGCATATTCCAAAATTAAATATACCCTTTTATCATCATGAAAATATCCATACATTTTTAAGATATTTGGATGCCTATACGAAAAATAAGAATGGTACATTTACTCTAATTCATCTTATAAAAGATATTATTTATATTGTAGCAAAAGTTGATGGAACAATCAAATGTAATTTTAAATTTAAATAAATTTTAAGATATTGAAGTTTTTATGATAACAGTCAATATTTTCTTTTTACTATAAATATTAAAACTTTTTACCTTAAATGTGTTTGAATTTCTATTTCCCTCCTAACTTGATGTTCCACATCAGCTTTTTGTATTTGTGCTTTAAATAATACTTTCATAGCAATGATGAATTTTGATTTCTTCTCTCTAGCTAGATAAACATTTCCAAATTTTCCTTTTCCCAATGGTCGTCCAATATCAAAATCAGTTAAAACCCACTTCTTTTCACTTTGACTCTTTTTATTTGTATTGCTTTGTTCTACATTCTTCTCAATGTCTTTATTTTTTTCAGTTTTATTTTCCTTGTCATCATCAGTTATATTTGATATATATGCTATCGTGTTAGAAGATATAGGTAATTTAGGTGGCGGCATCAATTCTGTTGACTTTTTAGAGCTCTTTTCTTTAATTTGTTTGATATTTGCCAAATAAGTATTGCATTGACTGTTTGTACTATTTAAATTTTCTGTATTTCTTGATGTATTCTCAGTCAATACAGAACTTACTTTTGATATCTTTAACTGTTTAAGATTATTTTCAACTTGAGAAATTGCCTTTTGTGTTTGAGACTTAGATCTCTTATCCTTCAGCATTGCTTAAATATAACCTATGATTGAAAATAGTATAAAGTATTAACAAATAGAAGTCTTTTAATAAACAATTAATTTATTACATAATGCAAGAATTAAAAATTATAAAATTATACAAAGATTCATTATATGTTAATAAAAAAATTAAAACTCTGTAAAATATATACATATTTCGCATAAAAATTTTATAAACAATATTTAAAGAATAAAGTACAATGTATTATTCATAAGGTTACAATGAATTGATATTTTAAAAATATTTTACATAATAAAAGAAACAATGTCCAGATTTTAAATAACTATATTAAGAAATTAATAACAATAACTAAAACACTTACGTTTAAAGCAAGAAATACAAATTCTCTTACAAACGTTGTATCTTCAATTCTATTTCAAAATAACGAATTTCCACACTTTATTCTCATTGGCCAGAATATTCCATCATGTATAGAAAATAAATTACAAGATATTCAACTCTATTAAGAAGTGAGAGTCATAGTTAACAGCGCTACGTATTATAAGATCTGTAAAGACCAAAAAATTCAATAATTTCAAATTAATATTAAATTATATTAATAACTAAACATAACAAAATTATATTTTTCATATATATTTTTGCACAAATCCTATTTATATAAATATTAAGAATGTAAAATAGATGTATGGGTCTGGAAGTAAATAATAACAATAAAATTTGATAAAAATCAAATTTTAGTACTAAATTAATATTTAATGTTCATATATTACTTTTAGTATCATTAATTTAAACTAAAATATGAAATACAATATATCATTATGTACATGTGTGTCAGTATAAACGGATGTAATATTTTGGGAAATATAAATAAATTTTTAAAATAATGTATTAATGTACATTTATGCATCACGATTACGATTGTAATAAACGAGAACAGCTTCTTTATAAGAATTAAACATTTGTTATTGTAGGTTAAAGTATAAACTATCACAATAAAGGTACTTTTTATATTTTAATAGCAATTTTATATTTTACTAGGAAAAATGGACAAAATATGTATTGTTTTGTATGAATTTTAAAATATTCATTTATTTGGTAAGAGTAATATATTTATTACAGTTTAACAAACATTTGTAAACAGGGTTTCTTGTATGTCTATATTACAGACCACATTTAGAAAAATATTTTATATAGAACACAATTTATATCTTTGATACTAACTTAAAATTTAATAAAACTAAGTTACTGTAAGTGGAAACGATATAGCACAGTCGTAAAATTATAAATTTTAGTGATGAACTAAAATTTATACGTTTCAAATACCGAAGTATCGAGTCTCTTGTAAGACCGTACGATATTAATTTGAAACTAAAGTATCCTTTCAAAAGTATATGTCTTAATCTTTAATTACATGTTAACTTTTATTAATACATTATTGTTATTGTGTAAGAAGTAATAGAGACTTATTGCTGTATAGTTTTGATTACAAAGATTTTAAATGAAAGTAATTTACAAATAACATTCGCAGTTCAACATTTAAATTACCTGTACAAAATGCGTACGGTCCTAGATGCGATTATATCAATGGGTGTTTCTTTTTAAAGTTTTAATTTACAACCGGACTCTATCGTTTACACCTAATATACATAGTTCATTCTAAATATGGCCATAATTTCATATGCAATGTTAGAGTAAAATTTTTGTTATTTCAAGTACAAATTAAACTTCATTATTCAAAAGTTTTTTATCAAATAGGAATTCTCCTAATACTCCATTTGTTGCTATCATTTTGCCCAAAGTTGAAATTTTTCCTGCAAGATCACGTTGACCTTTGTATTGTTCAGTTAGAAATTCTCCAGTGAGGTAGTCCACCAACTGAAATTAATCAATTTGGAACAATGAAATAAACTTAAGATTGTAATCACATGCATTTTTTCTGCAATATAACTTACATGATAGTCATTGAAGTTGCTGTCTTTTGGCTTTTCACAGTGTTTGATAATATTGCGAATCTTTTTTGTAACGTCAGTTTCTAATTCAAGAGCGTTTTTTAGAGCTTCAATACCGTTACTCCAGGTCTCGCGCAATGGTCCCAGCTAAAAACAATATTTGTATATTTTTAATTATATGATTAAATTGTACATTATAAAACATAAATTAAAATAAAATTATATTTATAATAAAATAGTTCTAAATGCACACCGAACTGATGTCTAAGAGTTTGCTAACATCGTCTGTTAAGTGACCACGCATTAACAGATATTCAATAATTTTTATTGCATGTTCTCTTTCTTCACTGGCAGAATCAAAGAAAAACTTGCTAAATCCTGGACGATTAACTGTATCACGAGCAAAATGAGCACCCTAAAATAAAGAAGAATGTATAAATATAATATTTCTCAACAAAATACATTGTAAAACAATGAAAAAATGCAATTACCATTGCAAGATAAGTCATAGCAGCATTAATCTCAGTATTCACTTGAGCTTTCAATTCATTCGTGCATGAATTAGCCATTTGCGTCCAATTCTTTGGTATATCAAATACAGATCTGGATGTACCTACAAGTATTAATTAAGTATTTATTAATGATAAAAATACATAATATATATTTTATTAAAATTTTAAATGATACATAAAGAAATAAAAACAGCTAAAAGTAATAAACGATATTTAAAAAACTATATATAACATTTTTTTACAAAATATGTTGAAATACTATTGTAACATTTCACAATACTGTAGATATATTACTTATTGAAATCATAAATAGATAATAAAGTAATGATCACATGTAATTTATCAAATCTAATGAAATCTTGTATACACTTAAGATAAAATTATATTCTCATATCTTTTATAAGTATAAAGATATATAGTTAGCTACAAATTACTTCAATTGCCATTATTTTGTTAGTGTCTAACTTTGAATATTATTTTTAATTTTTTCTGATACAATACATGTATTCTGATGTATTAATATATACAACAAATATACTATAGTAGATAAAAACGAAACTAGTATAAAAAATAATTATCATAAAATTGGAATAAATGCTAAAAGCTTTTATTTAAGGCTGAAACAAAAACCAGTTTGTGATATTATAAAATGAAGTCAATGATGTAAAGTAGGTTGGTTAGATTAAATTATCTGACTTCTCAGAACAATGTACAGTACACATTTATATTGAATGTGGACTTTAGAACAAGTAATCAATACGTTTACATTGTCACGTAAAGCTTATCAAGTGTTATCATTGTACAAATAAGATAGTCGATAATGCTTACTAATTAACAGTCTAGAATCATGAAAGTCTACTAGCTTGTTCTGAAGCTTAGAAAATTATGTATCAAATATCTTTTTAATACAAAAAGATAATTAATTTTCAAGACAAATTATTACAAATAAATACATAAAATGTAACATAATAATGAAGGATATATAGAACTTATAAAGTCAAATTTAGTTTTATTATAGTATAATTACTGGCTCTAATTGTTATATTATTTTATTAATGTATTTTGCACCTAATATAGAATAATTTTCTTTTTAGTTATATGTATAACTGTAATATTGATCATGGATTTTCAATAATGATGTACATTGAAATATTTTATCTTTGTTCATTCATATAAAGTAATAACCTTTAATTAGGTTAAAAAATATTAAGAATATAAAGAGTATAATATAAAATATATAAGATATAAAAGACATACAAAGACATACAAAATATACAAATTTTATACATAAAAATAATGTTAAATTATCTGAAATACATATTTATTTCAAAGAACACAAATATACAGTAAAAGTATATGTAACATAATAAATAATCCAATGAACGAGGAAATTAAAAAATTTATATTATAGGCATTGGATCATAATCATTTTCACAATATCTAATATATATTTCTGGTAATGTTTATACACACGAATAACGACACATTGAGAGCTATGAAATCATATTCATGACAAATAAGTTCAGTTACCTAAAATGTTCAAAAGTAAGGTGAAGAATATAAAGGAGTGTTCAGAGGATCAATATTATTGTCAATATTTAACATTCTCAACATTTTATTGACGATATATATATAGATGGTCTAGAGTCTAGGGAATAATCTCCTATATACGATAATGTTGAGAACCTTAAATATTAACAATGATATTGATTGTCTAAACGCATTGCAATATGTAAAATTATGTTCTTTCAAAATAACGGAAAAATAATATTACATGAAAATTAATGTATTAAAACATAGAATATAGAGGTAATTGATAATGTTTATAATTTTAGAACACTAATATTTAAAGCTAATATTCTTTAACTTTTAATATTGTTATTTGAAACACATTGAAATTTTACATCAAATAAAACACAAATTAGAGAAAATAATGTACAATATACATCTTCTTTACATATGTTACGTTTTAAGGAAAAGAAATTGTTTACGAGGAATACATATACGCATTAAGTTGTTGCATTGCGACACGAACAGATTATAATTATATACATATATTATTTCGCTGTATTATTAGGTGCTAATTAAAACATATCAAAATTAGTAAATATACCATACCTGCATGTTTAGCATCTTTTTAGGAAATAAAAAACAGTTTGTCCAAGGACAATACGGACTTAAAAATGGAGAGGATAAGAAATCACAATGGAATCTGTTAGGAAATACCATGCTAACCTTAATCGATGTTTTTACACAAAAATGTTAAAAGAGTATTCAAAACAAACATTGTAAGATAAATAATAGACTTACATTGAAGTTTATTTCCTAGCGATCCATTGATGCAAAGAAAAGTGACGAGGAAAATGTAAATCAGCTTCATTGTTGAATTCCTTCAGAGGCTAGAATTCGAAAAATCGCGAACGCACTTGTAATTTTACTTTTCGGGAGCAACCTTTATACGCACTGGTATAGAAGGCTGCTTTTAGTGAAGCTAGATAAGAGAACGTATGTGAACTAAACACGATGTACGATCATAGATTATTTAATAATTGACCAACAAATGCGTATCATTCGTAAGTAGTCGACGGGGACGAACTGGAATTTTCTATCCCCTTTCTATCACGCATGCGCCCTACCTATCAGCTGACTATGACTGTGTGAAAACTACCAACGAATACGGTTCTTCAACGTTCATTGTTGGAAGAACGTCGAAGCGAGAGTATTCACGTTTCCTTCCTTTGTACAAGCACATTATTTGATCAGGTATGTGAATATAGGCAATTTCAATCTCATTTATTAATGTACAAATATTTATATAGTATAAATAGAAGATAAAATTAATGCAATAATGAAAAATTTTTAATTATATGTTACTTCATTATCATTTGATATATGAGATACTGCGCATTTGTAAATGTAATAACGAAAATACCGATGTACAGCATTTGATATCTATTGATAATATAAATTTTTCTTTCTTTATTATAGGCGCGTGACATATACGTATTATATGTGCGAATTCACATCATTTATTTTGTATCTTAAGCCATATTCAGTATTCTATTCGTAACTGGGCTATCGTACATCTTTATTATCGCTTTTCAGTTATTAATTTAGCATATTCTTATAAGTGTGAAATTAGTTACACATACTATTTAAAATTTAACGTCGTTATTATTAATCACGCATTTGTAATGTACTTTGAAGTTATTAAAATTATTAAGATTATAATTCCTTAATAAACTGATATTAGAAATAAAAATGGATTTTAACAATTTTAGATAAATTAAAATAATATTAGATACTTGATCCCTTATATTTAAATAGCACAAATATTCAATATTTTATTTATTATTTAAAATTGCAGAAAACATGTTGTTCTTTGGAATATTATCCATTCTTCTGGCAGTTGCTGCTGCTGAAGATACATGCTATGATGATTCACTAGCAGTATGTGACCCAATACCAAAAGGTGATACAGAAATATTTAATATTTTAAAGACTTATACCTCTATTGAAATTTCTTTGTGCTTATAAATATATTAATATTTAAATTTTTAGATGGAAAATCAATGTTAAACTGTAATGCAAAATATGGACATATTGAAAGACATCCTCTGATTGATCTTCAATCATATGCAAATGCTAATATAAGAGTCAGCTTCGAATTTTTGCTAATGTCTAGTTATTTTGGAAATTATGAAGATCAACGTCATGGATTTAAGAAATTATATCGTAAATTTTCTGATGAATTGTGGGAGGATGCAATTAACATAATCAAATATGTTACCAAACGAGGTGACACAATGGACTTCAATCAACCACCACATTTGACAGAACCTGTATGTTGATTGTTGCACTTTATAATTCATATATTGTATAACATAAAAAGAGACAAAGATGTCAAAATTTGTTAATGTTTTATATCTTTTTTTTAGACTTACGAACGAAAAGTAACATATGAATTGAATGAACTTCACAGTTTAGCCAAAGCACTTGACAGACAAAAGGAGCTTGCGAATAAAGCCTTGAATATACATCATGACATTACAAAGAATGATAAGATAAATGATGCTGGTGTTGCTCATTATGTTGAAGAGAGATTCATAGAACCACAGACTGATCGTGTTCGAGATTTGGCCGGCTATATAAATGATTTGAAGAATTTATTAACTGGAAATGATCATTCTATAGCTCTATTTTTGTTTGATGAATATCTTAAGAATAGTTTGTAACTTGTTTACAACTGAAGTTAAAAAAACAAATCAGAATTTCATATCTACTATATTTTAAAAATTCCCTATATGAATAAGTTATGAATAAGTTATCCATAACAAAATATTTTACATTTTTCAGTTATGCAGAATTCTACATTTAAAATTAATAAATATATATGGTGTTATTTTTTGACACATTTCATCTAATAAAGTGTATACTTCATAAATCGTTTCTTTTAATTTCTACATTAATTATTTTTTATATATATTAGGAAATAACAGAGAGAAACTTTCTGAAAGAAACTCATAGTTAAAAGATTATGTTAAGACTATATAACTATATGTGATTAAGACTACATGGCTATATATAAGATAGGCTATAGTTAAGAAATGAATTTCATTAAATATATAGAAATAAAGAAGAATGTAATTTTCTTTTCCAGCATTAATGCACTTAATATATATGAAAAATAGTTCTACAGTTAGTACTTAATGTTACTAAAATTAAATTTAATTTCATATTAAGCAAATTCTATATTTCATTTTCTTTTTTGTAAAAGATATGTATAAGATGTATAATAATGAACAAACAATAACATATATTTTATTCTTCATTTTTATGAATTGGTTGTGTACATAGTATTTAATTATACCGAATATACATATGTATATATTTTTAATATGTATGTGGTATTGGAATAATTTATCATTTTAATCATATATGTGATTTTACGAAGCTGATTTAATCAATAGTGTTATTGTTATTATATATTTAAATTAACTATTACAAAATGAAGACATATTAGTGAAATATTATAATTATAATATATCCTTATAAAAACAAGAAATTATACAAAAAATTATATTTTTTTAAATTAAATTTCTATTAAAATTACCAAATAATAGTATATTATTTAATTATAACGTAAAACGAAAAGTCATGAAGTATACAAATAATGTGCTTAACCTTTTCGCTACCACGCATCACAAATATGTAACGCATTCTAAAAGCTGCTTAGACTGTTTACTTATCATTTTCCATTATTATATATGTAAAAATATATATCATATTATGTAACATGTAGAAAATTTTAAACTAGGGCTGTGAATAACGACTTTTTCCTTAAACGGCGGTAGCGAAAAGGTTAATATACTATATAAAATTATATCAAAATTGTTTCTAACAAGTAGTTTATAGTAACATTATTTTTAAATATAAAAGTTAGTATCAATAGGAACGATGATAAAAAAATGTTATGAATATAAAATATATAACATATAAATGAGATATAACATTCTTATTGTAATATTTCTTAATAAGTGTGTAAGTTTAATTAATTATTTTTAGAGTTATTTTTCTTCTAGTTTCCAATATTATTACTGAATACATAATTTTATGATACATTACTTCAATAAGTACATTTATATCTCATTTTATATAGCCCAGAGTTTATGATTTTACATGAAAGGCAATACACATGTATGTATGTCATTTAGTAATGAGCCTTTCATCATTTAGTTTTTTTATATACTACATTACTAAATTAAAATTATATAGCATTGAAACAATAAATAAATAGTATTAATATGAAAATACCATTCTAATTAAAAGAATTAGAAGCGTATTGTACATATTGATTCAGTCTAAAATATATCATAACTGAAGGCCTCGTTATTCGTATCTACTCTTTTTGTCTGAATGAAAGAAGTGATATATAATACAACTTGAATGTATCTCGATATGTCAGTGCCTGATTTGTTACTCTTTACATAAAAAGTATAAAGATAGTCTATACTAAATCACAATGATCTTTTTACATATAATAAAGATTTTTTTTAAATCTCATCTTATTAATATGTCACGTTTTTAAAGATGTTGCGTTTTCTCATATTCGGCTGTGTTTAATATCTATTACTTTTTCAATACTGTAATAGCTACTTTGTTTATATTATACATAGCATATAATGTCTCTAAATTATCTATGTAAGTGGTTACAAAAAGAAAAATGTATTCCTTCATAATCATTGGTTCCAATTTGAAGATTTCAATCCTTGTAGATAACCAGTCTGTTTTATAATAATATTTCAGTTAATTCCAGATTTTGATTAAAGTATTTCATGTAATGGTATTTATGTTAAATAATCTGAAATGATAGGATTCATATTATATAATGCTATATACATAAATGTAAGAATTACTTTATGAAGAAATGCAAATTTTGAACATTTACCTTTTTCCATCTCTGGTATCAAACACCTTAAAGTCTGTAATTTAGTATTGGTTTCACAAACTATGTGAATGTGTCTACAATAATTATTTGTAATATAGAAATATATCTAACAAGGTAATAGAAATAAATAATAAAGAAATTTTATACTTACGGCTGAAGATGTAATTCGAAGATGTATCAATAATGATGCGAGTTCAAGATCTTCACTATAATTATTTTTTAATGGGATGCTTCTATATCCTGGTCGTAAACATCGGACCTAAACATAGAAGTGTATTAAAAAATAGTAACATATTCATTTAGTAATCTAAAAATTGTAGATATTTTATACATACAGAATAAGTGGCTTGTCCAATAAAATTACTATCACCAAACATATCTTCATCCTGCACAATGAATCGTATGAAGGCGAAGTTTGGATTAAAAACTTCGAAATCGCAAGATTCATTCCACGTGGGGTTAAATCCATTATCAGCTATAATATTAATTTTACCACTGTCTATGTATCGAAATACTTAATCACAATATCACATTTTCATACTTACGTATTGTTCTCGTTGTTAATTTTATACCAGAATCAAAATCAGCTCCTATAATTTCAATTTCAATGAAAGGGCTAGCTATACCTCTTCCTGACCTAATTAAATGTCTTGCACCAATAACTTTTAAAGAAAACTTAAGTGATTCTATTCCATGTAAACAGTTTTTATCATACGGATTAAAATCATCTCTAAACATGAATTCCGGTTTTAAAATATAACCACAACTGCCGTTTTCTTTAAATTTTGCCTGATTAAGCTGCATTGATTTATCACCAGTTTGATAATTCAGTGCTACCATCTGACAACCAGCATTCCACATTGGCACAGGATTATAATTTGATGAATCGATACGTTGTCCTTTCGGATATACTCTGCTAAATTGAATCTGCAAAATTATAATTGTAAACATTCTTGTCTTCTAACTAGAAAATTAAGTCTATTGTAATTTTATATTGTTCCACCTGATGATATTTTATAAAAAACTTGTTTTCTTGCTGACACATAAGTTTCTCAGCTTTTGTCTCAGGGAAGCTACTCATTTCATTAAATACAAAACCTTTTGTTTTTATTCTGTCTAAATTAAATGCGACGGATCTACAATAAACTATTAGATTAGACATTTCTTTAGCTATTCTCCATGCACGTTCCATTTCTTTGTGTTGATTTTCCTAAAAAAAAATTAGAATGCATTTAACAGTGTAATTGGTTATTTAAATTGAAATCTTATTAGGTAATGTTTTAAAAACAAGGAAGCTTATGTATTTACTCTAACACTGGCATTTTGAGCAGTTTCTTTAATACTGGACATCCATTCTAGTGCTGTATCTTTTGAAGAAGTTGCTACTTCAAATACTGAACACATACTTGGATTTTGTATTCTTAGTATCCATTCTAATCCAGATCGACCCCCTACTCTTAATTCAACCACAGCACCCATAATGTCTAACGAGCCTTTTTGTAGGCTACCAAACATCATAGAATCTGCTGACTGAAAGCAAAAATAAGATAACATATAACTATATTTAATGATAATAATGACCTGTAAATTACTTACATCTCCTTGGCTTTCTTGCGGTTTTATTTCTTCCACGTAACTAGCAGGAAACCAATGTTGCTTTTTACCGCCGTAGTCTCCTCGCCACCAACCACCACTTTGTCGATGTACATTTGTTATTATAGCATGTTTTACTAATGTTAATTCATCATCCCTCCTTGCTTTATAATCATATATAGCTTTTACAGTCACCTTTAAAGTATATTAAATGTCTCATATATTTCGTATATGTTATTCTTTTATTACTATAACTTACTTTTGACGTAAAACTAGTAGGGTCCATATAACCAGGAATGCCATAAACAGATCCATCATCTATATCCTGAATGTAATGAAGTAATTCGATAAGATCAGAAAGTATAATTTAATAAATAAAAATGTAAAATACACTACCAATTCCATCTTTCTAATAACATCTTGATTTACAGGGTGGCTTAATTTAATTTTTTTATATAACGGGTGCCTTTCATAATAATTAACTAATTCAACCAAACTTTCAAATTGTACAGTACCAATAGTATATAAACGTCCTTCTAGTTTAATCCTGCAATGCTTAATTTTTTTCTCTGCTCTGTAACATAGTAATAGTAGATTTAAAAAATATTATTTTAAATAATAATTAATACTTTAAAAAATTTTACCTAAAAGATATAGCATAAGAATTGCTTTCTTTTTCACTTGGTCTCACTAAAAATGCACCGTCTGTAGGAATTCGTTTTAACATTTCTTCGGCTAGAGTTCGAGTACATTCAGCATGCCACCATTCTTTTTCTTCATGTTTGTTTGGTTGTGGAACAGGTTCTTGAAGCGTGATTAAAAATTCCTATTTATTTCATCACAAAATTGTTAATTAATGGAACCATGATATCAGATTTAATTACAATTTTTAATTTTGTTTATTCTTACTTGACTTCTTAATGGATGATTGCGATAATGTGTAATTAAACTATATAAACTATCAAAGCAATTTGTATCAATCAGATAATATTGTGTTTGACCCATTTCTTGTTTCAGTTTAATACGGCAATGATTTACTTTTCCTTTGCGCCAAAATGAAAGGCAGTAATCGCCCACAAATGTAACACACTGTCTAACTAAAAATGTGCCATCACCGAGGTGCGAATAACGTCGTAGTAATTCTTCTGCTTCTTCTCTTCCTCTTGCTAATTTACCGTGAAACCATTTTTCTCCAAAATGTAATTCATCGTTCGGTACTCCCTGTATTATAATCGATTATAAATATAATACAATAAAATTCCAAAATTTCACTCAAAACGTCTTTACTGTGCATACATACATCAGTCGGTCGTCGAACTACAGTTTCTTCATCATCATCGTGTTCAGTTTCTTGGGTTCTAGAAAATGTATCTGTGTAGAATAGTTTCTGTTGTGTTAATACAAAAAAATGTGGATTCCATTCTCTGTCAACAGGATCTTCAAGATAAAGAATGCCATTTTTAACTGTATTTCGAAGATCCATTTCTTGCCTACTTTCATCATTTCGAATTAGAAATGATGTTTCATCTACGCCATCAGGTAGTTTTTTATGTTTCAATATAATTTTTCTTCTCAGTGCATGTGGTGATGGTAAAGAAGTTTCATTTTTATCTACAGGTTGAACTAATAACATATCACCAAATACATCTTGCATTGTAATTGCCATTTTACGTTGTTGTGGTAAAGTACAATTATCCTCAATGGATAAAATGACAGGATAACTGTACAAGAAGTATATTTATATTTTAACCTTTAAGATAAGAAATTAAACAGACATATAGTTATACTTACTCAGAGGTAGCAAAAGCGTGCTCTTTGATGGTTTTAATAACATCTAAAAATTTAATCTTTGTAGTGAGTGTGTGCCCATGAAAAATAAAGGGCATTCCATCTGGCCCATCCCAACAATCAAGTTCTATACATCTACATCCAGCTCTTAACGCGCGAACATAAGCTTGACAACTACTTTCACTGCTAATTTGATCTCCCATTAAGTATCTGCAAGAATATTTTATGCAACTGGACTATTTATTTTTATAATACTTATTCCACTACAAAAGAAAAATCATACTTACGTATTATGTGATGACGCTATCCAATAATGTGCAAGAGGTTTAGTCATATCCTGATAAATTCGCGAATATTTTGAATCCCATATGGAATTTTGTTTCGAAAACAGGAAATCGATAAACTCCGAGAACGTAAAGTGTGGTTCCTGTACATCCCTTTGAGGATCTTGTAAATAATCTCTAATGAAACATGATACTTCAACCTCATTATTTCCTAAAGGGTCTTGTTGTTCAGTTATTAGAAAATTTTGGAACTCTTGTACTGTAACAATCTGTCCCGTTTTAGAATAATTAAGTAATTTACTCCAATCTGTAAGATTCTACAAAAATACAAAAATAGATGACACAACATATATAGATATTAGAAATATGTATTAATAAATAAAAAAACTTACACTTTGATCAAAGATGAGTTTATGATAAAGTGCAACAAAATCATCAAAGCCAAGTTCATTTCTGTTTCTTGTATCTATTTCTTGAAAAAGTTCCCTAAGTTTATTCGTTGCTGTTTTACAATTAACTCTAGGTAAAAATGCTTTTATATCTTTTAAAGTAACTCTATAAAATATGAAATATCAAATTAAATAATCTCAAAAATAACTTAAATTTATAAATAAAAATATAATTTTTTACGTTTCCCTTGAATTTTCCATTGCATAAAATTCTTTTCTTAGCCATCTTTCAACTTGTAAAGGATAAGGAGCTTTTATAGTATCTTGAACCAACCGACGTAATCCTTTTACCCAAAGTTCACATTCTTTTTCACTGAGAGCTGAAATGAATATATAAAAACAGCCACTTGTAAAATTATAGTATAAATGATATTTATGTAAGAAATAAAAACTTAAAAATAAATTTTACCAGAAATTGAAAGAGTTTTAAGGCGAAATTCAGAACCATAATATACAACAAAACATCTAAGATTTTCTATCCTTTTTGCATCTTCTGGCCACTTCTCAAAATCTTTAGAATGCTTCCCCACTTTAATTTCTTTGATTTCTCTTATTTCGACTAAAATCAAATGACAAAATGTTGTTTAATGCATTTAGTAGTGTATGTAACATATCAAATACAAAAATAGAATACAGTATATATGTCAACTACATACATATATATATTATATATATTATATTGTGAGTACATATATATATAATATTGTATGTTAATATAATGTGCAAAAATATGCTTTTAAACATTAAGCATTTGAAGAAATAAAAGCAGCTTTAGAAAGTATTTGTATTTTTTTAATTATTCTGTTACATATGCATGTTCTGCTGTAATATATGCAAACAGTGCATAATAATAAAAGCTTTGAGTTTAATCAAATACCCATGCTATCCCATAGGGCTGATCCAATATATCAACAGTATCCATGGGCAGATTTGTTTGTAGACCAAAAATGAAGGAAATGTCCACCAAGATATGCATATATATTTGTATATTTAATTCAATATCAAAATGGATAATAACCAGGCCAGAAAAAAATGGTTTAATTTAATATGAGATATAAAACATGTATATAAAAGCTTATGAGATGCAAGTCATTAACTGATTTAGATTGTATCTTTGTCATAAACTCACCCATATACATTATTCACAAGGACCTTTCCTTCAGGTTTTTGACCTATAAATAGTATCCTCAGATAATATTTTGCCCATTTTTGCTGTAGATATATCTTCATAACCATGCAAAATGTGTGCCTAAAATGTTAGGTGAAAATTTATTTCAATTGTATATTGTTGTAGGATAACTATTTTTTGGATGTATAAAATTACACATTTGTTAGTCTTCTTATACATTTTCAATCAATTTTTATTTTTATTAGTAAATTAGTAACGTTTCTTTTGGATTACAAAATAATGTTGTTGCAATAAATTATCTACTAATATCTTCAAAAGCTAAAGTATTTTTACCTGAACCATCAAATGGTCTAAACGTTGCACTCCGTGACCATACGATTTGTCTAGTTTCTCTTCTTATCATAAGAGTTTTCTTTTCTGGTCTTTTTCTTGAAAAAAATTTTGTTACTACAGTTCCCCTTTCAAGTTGACTAATGATTTGTTCCATTTCAGGTATTATACCATTCATGTTTAAAATATTATAGGTTTGCTATAATAAATCATACATATTTCATATAACTAGATTCTATGTATGGTTCATAAAATTAAAAAATTTGATGCAATAATAGTTTAAAATAAAAGAATTAAGAGGAAAAATTTTTAAAAAGCTCTATTATAGTTTTCCCATTTAAATTGACATATAATTATTTTAAAAAGGTTCTGGATCAGTCTATATTACTTTTATATAATAAAGAAACTAAATTGACATAGCTTTTGTTATGCTTTAAATTAATGTAAATATTATATATTAATCCACAGA